>NC_133125.1:27627080-27927914 GCF_048418815.1 Hemitrygon akajei
GAGTGATAAGGCTGAGGAAGTGGAAACCAGAAATAAATCAAAGATAGCATGCAACAGAGATAATAGAAGGATAGGCGGGAGATGAGGCATAATCACAACCAGTGGGATGAATTACAGGGCAATAGAGGCAGTTAATAGATGCAGTTAAACAGAAAGCAAAAAATACCGGACTGAAAGTGTTATATCTGAATGCACGCAGCATAAGAAATAAAATGGACAACCTTGAAATTCAGCTACGGTTTTCTTATGGGCATAGTCAGTAACTCCAGGAACCATAATAATTGTACGCAGCCGTCAATCCCAGGAGATCATAGGTTTACGCCTCTGGTGGACTGTGTCCTTTCCAGGTCGCAAGCCTGGGTGGGAAGATTTGAAGAGCCGGCTGTTGCCCATGCAGCGGGTTCCCCCTCTCCACGTCACTGATGTAGTCCAAGGGAAGGGCAATTGCTGATACAGCTTGGCACTGGTGTCACCGCAGATGTTGCCAGAGTGAAGTTGAAAACATCAAACTGCCTTAGGGACCCCGGCTCCGGAATTCTTCCTCGGGGTTTACTCCCAAAGCTTTTCCCATGGGTGGGTATGGCCGCAAGGCAGCAGAGGTTTAAAATCAGAGTTTTCCTTCTCCTAGGTGGGCTGCTGTCCAAGGCTGATGAGCCCCCCCCCCCCCATAATGAAAGACTGCTCCCAACAGGTTGGACAAACAACCAATATGCAAAAGGCAACAAACTGTGCAAATAAAAAAGAGAAAATAATATTAATAACAACAGTAATAATAATAGTCATAATAATAGTAATACATGATAAACAAGAAAGAACAACTTATTTAATAGATATAGCCATTCCAAACACACATAATATACAGAAATCAATAGGTGAAAAACACCATAAATATGCTGAATTAAAAGAGAAAATTGAAAGTTATTGGAACATGAACAAGATATACAGTATATTGTCTCAATAGTAATACCTACAACTGGAGTCATCCCAAAGGCACTACACAATAGCATTACACAATTAGGGCTATACTGTAATATTTATGTAAATCTTCAGAAACTACAATACTAAGTGTCCCTAGAATAGTCTGAAGGTTCCTAGTAAATAAGTGTGCTTGGCTAAGCCCATACCTCAGGTTTTACCAGCTTAAGCTGAGGAAAAAAAAAATAATGCCTGTATTTCTACTTTAGGTGTGATTTCATTTATGAGTTTGTATTTTAAAGCAAGCTTTTGACAAATGATGATTGCTACTTGATTGTGCTTGAGTAAGTAATCAGATTGAGTTAAACTGTTACAGGATCCTGTAATGTGTTGGATTGTTTCTGGTTTTTCTTGGCATTTTCTATATTCATTATCTTGAATTTGTTAGTCTTTTATTCTGTATTTTTGGTATTTTTTTCTGTTAACCACCTTGTCCTGTATTGCCACAAGGAACCCTTCTGTTTCTGGGAATATGTCTCCAACTCTGAGCCAAGCATTTGACGTTTTCGTGTCATCATCAAGTGAGCTCAGATCTGGCTCTGCCTGTCCCCAGATTGGGTGGTGCCCTGATCAGTGTCAGTTCTACATGTCAGGGGCGGCTGAAACTAAAACCTGTCTGTAGGTATAGGAAATAATACCCTTTTGCTTTAGAAATGGAGAGATATCTGCGAAATAGAGTGATAGGGCTGTTGCCTAGTGATTGAAAGGGCATACTGGGAGCTAGCGCTGGGCATGACAGTGAACCGCTAGTGGTGCACTGTTGAATAGGCAGGCAGGCCCCAGGAAACCCGAAAAAGATTCTGCCAGCTTTCAAATAACCCACCAACATTGTGACCACTGCAGGTGTTTCTCAAGGGAGCAGTCCAATTACAACTGAGACCACTCAGGCAGTTAAGAGAAGAAGGACATGCTTGAAATCATCATTAGAAGTAAACACACTTATAATGTGTGTATACTATGGAGTAATGGAACTTAACACAGTAATGGAACTTAATCAACAATTTATAGCGCAATATCCCTCCATGCAATTAAATGCACAAGGAATAGCAGATCAACGTAGAGTGATAATAAAAAAAATTAATCCCTATAGACTTGTTAAACCAAATAAAACATGAAGTTGCACAAGAGCTAGAAAGACACCAACCTAAAGACCACGATAATACTATGCAAGAAAATAATGGGAATGCAACCCACTGGAGCATTCATGAAAGTACAATTACTTCAGCTGCTTCACAATTGGATGCTAACAGCAACAATAAAGTTCCAGAGCCTCTGCAGAATACTGATGATGAAGCTGAATTATCCTAATATTTAACACCACAGTAGCAGAATATAGGGCATTGGCCCAACAAAGAGATGCTACATATCAAAACAACATACATCATCAAAATTTGAAAACATTGTTAATACTCTCAACATTTAGGAAAAATTGAAACATTTTAAGAACTACATACAATAACATACAGTACAGCATCAACAGCAGTACAGTGGAATGGCTCCAAAATTGAGGTATTCATAAATAGAAACTCAAAACTGAGTAATGAAATGAGAACACTGAAATGGCAGAAGAGATTAAAAAAACAAAATTGCAGTTTAAAGAGCAGAAATAGCTCACCTAACGGAGTATAAAAAGGATAACCCAACCAAGAAAGTTAAGAGAAAAGCTAAGGAAACACTAAAGAAATATAAGGTCCATACAAGATATGATCAGCCTAACAAAAGCACTTTAGAGTTTATAGATACACGAAAATAAAAGCTTGGTGTATACAAGCCAGACTGCACCAGATGAAGAAAACAGAAATCTCAGTTCAGAAACAATGAAAAAGGTTTATATAGGACATTGAAACTAAATTTGACACACCAAAATGTCACAGAATTACCATCAAACACAGAGATAATAAACTACTGGTCTAATATCTGGTCACAGAGGGCAGCACACAATTGCGAAGCAAGCTGGATTAGGGAGGAAAAGGAAAGCACACACACGATTGAAGAAATGCAAATACCTGAAGTTACAATGAATATGTTGAAAGAGTTTATAAAAAATGCCCAACAACTAGAACGTACTGGATGTGACAATATTCATAATTGCTGGGACAGTACTAAAAATTAACTTGCCTTCATCTATACCTAATAATGCATATCAATGCTTAAAAATCCTGAAAAACTGCCTGAATTTTTGACAGAAGGTGTAACATGTCTTTTACCTAAAGGGGAAATCACAAAAGATCCACCAAAGTATTGTCCTATTGCCTGTTTACAAACTATATATAAAATTGTAACATCATGTATCTCGGAACTAATCACCACTCACTTATACTTACTGAAGAACAGAGAGGATGCCGTAAGGGTATGGAAAGATGTAAAGAACAACTGATAATAGATTCCAAAATACTAAAGCAGAAATCTTTCATGTTGCTATATTGAGTACCAAGAGGCATTTGACTCTCTCCCACACTCATGGTTATTAGAAGTTCATAACATATATAACTTACACCCAATACTTTAGAAGTTCCTGCAACATCTGATGAAGCATTAGCATACTGTAATCACCCTAACTATAAAGAACCAAAAAGAACAACCACTGAAATAAATAAATGGGAGGCAGTTTTCAGGTTGACTCTCTAAGCTCACCATGGCTTTGTCCAGCTTTAAACCCACTCTCTAATTTACCTAATTGGACGAAAATTTGGTATCAAATCAGCTATACCTTAACACACCTTTTACACATGGACGATTTGAAATTATATGCTCCTTCATCAGTTAAGCTAAAGCAAATAATTCAAATAGTAGAACTATTTTCAAAAGATATAAACATGAATTTTGGACTGGATAATGCAGAACATAAAATATAAAGAAAGGTGCACTAGAGCTGATAGAATACAAAACAGAGCAGCAGGATACAATACAACCAATTGATGAAAATGAAACATATACATATCTGGAATATCAACAAGGAAAGAAAATAAATTGTAGCACTTCTGACAGAATTCACTTAAAGGCTTAAGAAAATCTGCCAAACAGAGCTCAAAAGTAAATATATAACAAAGGCAATAAACACCTAATGCTACATACATATTAATGTATTCTTTTGGCATAGTATTGTGGTCTTAAGCTGATCTGGAGCATTTACAAAGAAAAATAAGAACTGAAATGTCAAATTTCAGGAAACATTATGTACATTTGAATGTGTTTAGATTAACACTACCCAGGACAGAAGGGGGAAGAGGAATAAAAGGCATTAAAAATCTACACCACAGTCAGATAAACTTCTAAGGATATACTTTCATCAATGAAAACAGGATTCAGCACTCCATGCAGTTCTGATAAGAAATATACACCACTAAACATAAGTGAGAGCACAACCCAGAAAAATGAAGACATTATCGCTATTGAAGAAAAAGTTAACAAATGGAAGAGCATGATCCCCATGATCTAGGCAGACTAGATGTTGACAAGGAAGCGTCAAATGCCTGGCTCAGAGTTCAAAGTTGCTGACCCTCTCCAGCTTTGATCCCCACATGAGATCTGGATCATGGATCTCTAGTTTCCTCTTCCTGAAGTCAATAATCAACTCCTTGGTTTTGCTGACATTGAGTGAGATGTTGTTGTTGTGGTACCACTCAGCCAGATTTTCAATCTTCCTCCTAATACCGATTCATCACCACTTTCGATTTGGCTGATGACAGTGGTGTCATCACCAAGCTTAAGCATGACATTGGAGCTGTGCTTCGCCATACAGTCAGAAATGTAAAGTGAGTAGAGCAGGGGCTGAGTAAACAACTGCTACTATATATTCCCAACCCCACCGTGGATCGCACACTCAGGCCCAAAGAGTATATAAAGGAAGCTCTTGCCACGGGCTTCATTTGGCCTTTCACCTCACCTGCCGGTGCAGGCTTCTTCTTCGTATAAAAGAAGGATGGGAGCTTGCAGCTGTTCATTATAAGGGATTAAACTGCACAATGGTCAAAATCGCTACCCCCCCTTCCACTCATGAATCCAGCTTTCGAGAAAGTCCAAGGGGGCGTGGGTAGTTCCAAAATTAGACCTACAGAGTGCATACAATCTGGTCCGTATTGGGGAAGTCGATGTGGAAGGCCCAAGCGCAGGGGCAGATTCCCGGGAATGGTCCTCCGGGTCAGCTGTTTGTCCCAAGTTCCATCCTGTCCCACGTACCCCAATGGTGATATTCATCGAGAATGACCACTCACCCAGGGGTTGCCAGAATACTCAAGTTATTGGTGGCCTGGAATATCAAAAGAGGTTCAGCAATATGTGCAGACGTGCGGGGTGTGTGCTTGGAATAGGGAGCTCCGTACCCAACCGCAAGGGGTCCTCCACCTCTTTCCTGTTCTGGAAAAACCTTGGGCATACATCTCCATGGACTTTGTCATGGGTTTCCCACCATACAAGGGGAAATTGGTCATCATGATAATTGTTGGTTGGTGTTTGGTGTCCCTGTGGCTGAAGGTTTTATCCAACACTGCAAGCAAAAATGGATTAGAGCAAGAGAGAGTTTGCTGACCTCTAACCAGAAAGCAGAGACCAAGTCAAATGGAAGGAGAAGTCAGGGACCTGCTTTGCAGCCTGGGCAACAGGTCTGGCTGTCCACTCATGATTTGCCTCTTCAAGTGGAAACTAGAAAGTTGTTTTTCAAATTCAATGGACCCTTTAAAATCCTGAGGAAAGTAAACCCCGTGGCTTACACCTTACAGCTCCCCATGACCCTAAAGATCAATCCTACCTTTCACATCTCTAGTGCCTTATCCACCCACCATCAGTCCTACAGTTACCCAGGTTTATCGAGGGGCAACAGGTCTTCACGGTGAAAAGACTTTTGGACTCATGTACTGTTAGAGGTGTTAGAGGCCTTATGTGCTGTTAGAGGCCAATACCTCGTGGACTGAGAAGGATTTGGACCCAAGCAGAAGTGCTGGGCACTTGAAAGGGACATCTTGGATCCAGCTCTCATCCATGATTACCATCATTACCTCTCTGAGCAGCCAGGGCTGTCAGGAGTCAGCCATAGGGGAGGGAGTCCTGTTAGGAGAGGCTCCCAACCCCACCAGCTCCTCGGATTGAGACACCCTAACTCTCTGGAGTACGGATAGCTGGTGTAGTCTCTCTAAGGGTTCTGGACAGTCCTGCTAATTGGTAATCATGTTTTGTGCCAAGAATTGAGTATTTAGTGGACACCTGAACTGAGGACATGTGCTCAATCATAAGCCCTACTAGTGATTTCATCTAGCATTTGCTTTGTGGTCAGTTCTTGATCCAGTTTGATAACATATCTCGATCCTTGCTTCAGATACTCCAGTGTTTGGGTCCAAGCCATCCTTGTCATGGTCTCATGTCACAACAGCCTTGTGGTGCAGCTGTGCTGAGAGAGATTGTGCCAATCTGAACTGACTGGGGTCTGCAAGTGAGGAAATCGAGGTTCCAATTGCACAAGGAGATATTGAGACCAAGGTTTTCAAGCTTATTGATTACCTTTGAGGTGATGATAGTATTGAATGTTGAGCTATAATTGATAAAGAGTATCTTGATGTAAGCATCTGTGCTGATCAGATGTTCCAGAGTCGAGTGAAAATGGCATCTGATGTGGACCTGTTCATCTGGTAGGCAAATTGAAGTGGATCCAAGTTACTTCTCAGGCAAGAGTTGATATGTTTGATCACCAACCTCTCAAAACACTTCATCACTGTGTATGTAAATGCTCCTAGAGGAAAGTGATTGAGGCAGGTTGCCATGTTCTTCTTAGGCCCCAGTATGACCGAGGCCTGCTTAAAGCATGTGGTTACCTCAGATTGTCAAGGCAAGAAGTTAAAGATGTTGGTGAACACTCTAGCTAGTTGATCAGGACAGATCTTAGTATCAGCCAGGTATCCCTTCTGAGCTGTATACTTTCTGTGGATTCTCCCTTCTGGAAGATGCTCACATGTTGACCTCAGAGACTGCATTTACAGGGTCATCAGGGGCAATAGAAGAAATAAATTGTGTTATAGAGGAATTACCAAGATATTTATATCCCAAAGAATGGATCCAGTAGCAAATGGGGAAGAAATGTTCACAAAATCAAACAAGACAAACTAGAAAGTAAAAGACATATTGGAAAACAATGACAGCTAATAAAATGATGTTAAAAACCTGAGGTGCTGATACAGCCAATGCAATAGCTTGTAAATGACACTATCAAACATGCAGATTTGGATGTGCAGTTTAATCATTACCTCTATTTTACGTTAGTAAAAGCTATTCACAATGTTATCAGAAAGTATTTTAAATAGTAATTGATATCCAATTTATTATAGAAGTGTGGATTCTTGTTGCTGAAGGCTCGTAGTTGTTTTTTTGTTTTATCTTGTAGTAACTGACCCTGGGAGGGTTTGAAAATCCTTCATTTATTTACACCTTCAGCTGTTGACTGAAAGACAAAGGGTTCTTTATTCTCCTTAACAACAGTATAAAACTAACATTGGACCAAAACTGAAGTTATGAGCAAATACTTCATCTCCAGGTATGAGACTCCTCAGGTATTCACTGCTGTCAACTGACTCTTATTGTTTCATTTTTAGCTGCTTGTTCTGTATTTTGGTTTGCAGGTTGGGAATAATCAATTCTAAAGTTGACCTCAATTCCCCTTGCACAAATAACTGTCCATTTATGGACTGCATTTTAATGTAGTAATTGAAGATGAACCAGGACACAGGAGAATCAAAGTGTGAGGTGCATTTGGATTTCCAGATATAGATTCTCACATGAGGAGAATAATCCTCTTAGCATCTAACTTTTAAGCTCCCACAGAATATATAATGTTTCATTAAGGTCACCTCTCACTTTAACTTCAGTGGATATAGACAAGCTCATCCTTTCACATTAACATGATTCCTTTATCCCAGGAATTAACTTCTTAATCCCTCTCTGAACTGTCACTAATACAATTAAGTTCCTCTTTAAACAAAGAGATCAAAGTTGTACTCAAGGTGTTGTCTCACCAACATCCTTTACAATTTTAATTAGACTTCTCTACTTTTATGCCCCATCCCCTTTACAATGAAGACTAATACCTGATTTGCTTTCATATTTATTTGATATACGTGTGTGCTTCATGTAAAAGGAAAGTGACATTACACTATATCACAGATTCTCTGGTGTATCTCCAGTTCAACAATATTCTGATGATTTATTTTTCATGCCTAGAAAAAGGGAGTTTACTTCAGGGTGAGAGTCAGTTGTTTCAAACGGAGATGAGCGGAAATCTCTTTCTATGGAGCATCATGATCTTTGGCGTTTTCTAGTCTAGAGGTCGAGTCATAGAGGAGGAGGAGTATAGGAAACTGATACAGGACTTTGTGATATGGTGCAACTCAAACTACCTGCGTCTCAATATCACCAAGACCAAGGAGATGGTGGTGGACTTTAGGAGATCTAGGCCTCATATGGAGCCAGTGATCATTAATGGAGAATGTGTGGAGCAGGTTAAGACCTACAAGTATCTGGGAGTACAGTTGGACGAGAAGCTAGACTGGACTGCCAACACAGATGCCTTGTGCAGGAAGGCACAGAGTCGACTGTACTTCCTAAGAAGGTTGGCATCATTCAATGTCTGTAGTGAGATGCTGAAGATGTTCTATAGGTCAGTTGTGGAGAGCACCCTCTTCTTTGTGGTGGCGTGTTGGGGAGGAAGCATTAAGAAGAGGGACGCCTCACGTCTTAATAAGCTGGTAAGGAAGGCGGGCTCTGTCGTGGGCAAAGTACTGGAGAGTTTAACATCGGTAGCTGAGCGAAGGGCGCTGAGTAGACTACGGTCAATTATGGATAACTCTGAACATCCTCTACATAGCACCATCCAGAGACAGAGAAGCAGTTTCAGCGACAGGTTACTATTGATGCAATGCTCCTCAGACAGGATGAAGAGGTCAATACTCCCCAATGCCATTAGGCTTTACAATTCTACCGCCAGGACTTAAGAACTTTTTAAAAGCTATTATTAATGCTTTTTGAGATAGTGATTTAGATGCATATCATATTTTTTTACTGAGTTAAGTATTGTATGTAATTAGTTTTGCTACAACAAGTGTATGGGACATTGGAAAAAAGGTTGAATTTCCCCATGGGGATGAATAAAGTATCTATCTATCTATCTATCTATCATTGAATGTATTCAAGACTGTGGTAGACAAGTTTCTAGTGAACGGACAGAAAGTTACGTTTGAGGCTAAAATCAGATTAAGCATGATTCTACTGAATGGCAAAGTAGAATGAAGAGGCCACATGTTCTACTTTTATTTCTCAAATCTTTATAAGTGTACAGTATATCATTGTGCTACCTCCAAGCCATTCATACATAAATGCATCAAACATTATTGTATTTCATTAGAAATTTCCAATGAAACATAGCTATAAAGAACATTGTAGTTATTATTTACACAAATGGAGGACAGAACTAACCTCTCCAGTGGCCAACCTTTAGTAACTTGGGTGCAGAGCAATGTGTGATTGGAAGAGCTACTCTCTCCCTGATAGATAGATGGTCAGTAAAAGCAGCTGCAGGATGTTCCTCCGGGTGTAAATAAGCACAAGGTCTCTCTTGTTTTATTTTGCATAATCAGAGGGAACAGCCTTATTTACAATGGCAATAAAAACAATTACTGTTAAATATCAGAGATCAATTCTTCAGGCATAGTACATCATGAAAATGCTTTACCCAAAAATAATTCAATTTAAGGTTATTTTTATATTTATATGGAATACCAGTTTTTATATCATTTTAGATGTAATACTAGAATCACGGGACGGACACCTTCAGCTAGCAATACAGTTTCAAGTCTAATCAGAAGGAGCATAATAACTATGTGAAATTTTTGTTGTTTGCATTTCTTCCACAACATTATCCTGTAAAATGAAGCTAGACGTTCAAAATTAAAGCATTAAACCAAAGGCAAAGAAAAATGAATATTGTTTTCTTGTTAAAAGACAAATGATCAACCATTTATCAAAATTATAGTTTCCTTTATTTCAAAAAGGAAAGATTAAAAAATTTATTTCTTGTATGTATAGCTTGATTCAAAAACAGGCAATTAAACAAGGAGTCCATAAGTCAAGACAAAAATGGGAAAATGACTTGAATATTAAAATTGAAGAAACAAATTGGTCAAGACTATGTCTTGATAGTATGACAAATACAACAAATGTCCGGTTAAGATTAGTGCAATATAATTTTTTACATCAATTATATATTACACCACAAAAAATAAATAAATTAAACCCAAATTTATCCGATTAGTGTTTCCGATGTAACCAAG
Organism: Hemitrygon akajei; assembly: GCF_048418815.1. Taxonomy (NCBI): domain Eukaryota; kingdom Metazoa; phylum Chordata; class Chondrichthyes; order Myliobatiformes; family Dasyatidae; genus Hemitrygon; species Hemitrygon akajei. The sequence goes on from NC_133125.1 coordinate 27,637,364, forward strand.
AAATCGGTACTTTTTTACATTCTACTTGGTCTTGTTCTAAAATTCAACCTTTTTGGACAAATTTAAGAGTTTTATTGGAACAAATTATTGGAACACAACTTCCACATAATCCAATATTATTTTTATTAGGTGATATTGAGGGGATAAAATTGAAACCCAAATTGAATAAATATCAGAAAGAATTTATAAAAATTGCACTGGCAATAGCCAAAAAGGCTATTGCAGTTACTTGGAAATCAGATGCATACTTAAGTATAGATCGTTGGAAGAATGAAATTTACAGCTGTATTCCACTTGAAAAAATTACTTATAATTTAAGAGGTAAATATGAAACATTTTTGAAAATTTGGCGCCCTTATTTACAAAAGACAGGATTAAATATATAGGTGCTCTGAAGATAAAATAATTGGTTATTTGGGGAAAGAAATAAATATATATACTAAAGTTATTACGAACTCCATGGAGCATGTGGGGATCTTCCGATATCCAGGCACTCTTTCTTTCTTTCTTTCTTTCTTTTTTTTCTATAGGGATGTTGGGGGGAGGGGTTAAGGGGAGGGGGAAGGGTATATATATTTTTTTACATATTTTCTTTTTCTTTCTGTAATTATTTGAAAACTCAATAAAAAAAGTTTAAAAAAAAATAAATTATAGTTTGTGGGATGCTACAGCATGTTGCATGCATTAGGATTCCCTTCACTTCCAGGCTGGAATTAAACTCGTGGGACTATTTAGGATGTACTGAGAATGTTAGATAGTGGCAGGTAAATGAATACAGTAATATATTTACTCATTGCAAGCATTTGGCGGAGTAGTCCATTGAGGTCTGTATATGTACCTGGGATTTCCCCCAATTTTCTGTTGAAAAGCCTCTAGGTAAATTAAGTGCATTTAAAGGGAATCTGGGTAAGTGAACAATGGATGGAAGTGTATGCAGAGGTGATTTGAGTTGAGAGGAAGGCCATGTGAGGTGGTGTAAAGGCTGATGCAGTCCCATTTTTGATCCTTTACCAAAAAAGTTTATTCAGTGATTACAGCAGCACATCACTATAAGATTAAAGTATTCCATGATTCACACTATTTACAGTCAATAGTTTCAAATTGTAACACACTCATCTCTACCTAGAAAGCACTCGAGACCCTGTGGTGCTGATTCATCTCCAATGTACCCCTGGATGGCATGCTCCTTCTCTAAGGATGCATGAATCCCAGAAGAAGAGCAGACAATCAGCTCAGATAGAACCCTTAACTGCCTGCAGCCTGGACCAATGAGTGGGCACCTTGGCCGGGCCCTGGAGCAACCAACTAGGAAATCTTGTGACCGACCCAACCCCTCCACAGTAGGTGGCCAAAACTTAGGTGAACACAGGGCTGAAGTGCAGCCAAAACTTGAGGTGCAGCTCCTTCAAATACTCAAATCGTCTGAAGCAGGGGGAATTTGATAGGAGCGGACAGAAGGCCATTGAAGAAAGAAAAGGGGAAGGAGCACCATAGAGAGGTGATGGACAGGTAAAGAGAAAATGTGAGAGAGGGAAGTGGGAATGGGGAATGGTGAAGGGGCGGGGGCAGTACTAGAAATTGGAGAAACTGATGTTCAAGCCATCAGTTTGGAGGCTACCCAGATGGAATATAAGGCGTTGCTCCTCCAACCTGAGTGTGGCCTCATCGCGGCAGTAAAGGAGGCCATGGACTGATATGTCAGAATGGGAATGGGAAGTGGAATTAAAATGGGTGGCCACTGGGAGATCTTGCTTTTTCTGGCAGATGGAGTGTAGGTGTTCAGCGAAGTGGTCTCCCAATCTATATTGGGTCTCACTGATATACAGGAGGCCCCACTGGGAGTAACGGATTCAGTAGTTGGCCCCAAGAGGTTCACATGTGAAGCACTGACTCACCTGGAAATCCTGTTTGGGGTCCCGAATGGAGTTCTATTAATTCTATTAAATTCCTGTTATTAATGTTGAAAAGATATCAACAGTAAATTTAACATAAGACCTGAACTTTTAGAAATAAGTTGTTCAATATCTTACAAACTGTTCTGGATTTGTCTTTGAATAAATACAAATGGATGTGGAAATAAATATTTTCAATTATTGTTTTTTTTTGTTTTGTTTTAATTTAATGAAGACATAGAAGGAAGCCATTCAGCCCATCAGGTTCATGTTAGCTCCCAGGGGATCTATTCTATTAGTTCACTTGCTCCTCACTTTATTTTTCTGTATTTCTATAACTAATATTCTCTCACATGTACCCATCAACTTTCTTTTGATTGTTTGTGCCACTTATTACACTAAGGGGTAACTCTGAGAGGCCAATTGACCTACCAGAACATCCTTGGGATATGCAAGGAAAACAGAGCACTTGGAGTAAACCCACACAATCAAAGACTCTGCACAGATAGTGCCTGGAGCTGGGAAGTTGTGCCTTTGTTCTCCCACAACTCTGCAATTGTAATGTAGCATGCTCAATACCTGGAGAAAATAAATTCTGCAATGAAGTTTTCTAACTTTGGGATGAATTTTTCTAAAGGGATGTGTATTACATATCTCAGTATTTATTAAACTATGTGTCACAGTCTAGGAAGTGATAGAAATTGATGGTTTTTGTTGGATGTCATAAAGAGAAAAGGACTGTATTAAAGAAGCAGCCACTGAAGGTATTGATGGTTTATAAATGGTAAATACGTAATTTGGTTTGAAGTGAATGCACATGTATTATATATATCTTCCTAATGATGACAAGAAACAAAAAAAATACATGCGTCTTAAATTAGAATGAGGCATCCAAAATTCAGTGCATTGCTTTGTTGCTTTTTGTGCAGGAACCTTCAATTCTAAATGGTAGTTGTAACTATTATCTCCACACAGAAGAAATGATTGCAAGTTTCACAGTGAAAAGTAAAGGAAGAGTCAAGCTTTCATTTTTTTATCTGCATCACTGGGAATCAGTGACCCCATTTTGTTACATTATTTCTGTTGAAAAGATAAGGCCATGGCTTCTCTTCTTTTGTTAAGATGTGATGGCTGGATTGGAATTACTAATAGCCAGATGGCATCAATCACTGCTTTTCATGTCTGAAGATATAATCTAAGCTCTATTCAAAGTAAAAATAAACCAGTAATACTACTTCATCTTTACAAATAAGAAGATGACATGTAAATTTTAGAGCAATGAAAGAAAAGGTATGTTGCAAGAATGATTCTGGATTAGGTCCTAAAGCCTTCAAGTATTCCATAAATCCAAGAGATTCTGCAGGTGCTGAAAACCTTGAGTAACATAAACAAAATGCTGGAGGAACTCAGCAGTTCAGTAACACTTATAGAGGGGAATAAATAGTCAAAGTTTCAGGTGAGAACCTTCATCAGGACTGAAAAGGAAGAGGGCAGAACCTAGAGAAAGGTGGGGGGGGGGAAGCATACAAACTGACAGGTGGTAGATTAAACCTTGTGAGAGGAAGGTGGTGGGTGGGGAGGGGGTGGGTAGAAGTTATAAAGGGCTGAAGAAGAAGGAATCCAATAGGAGAGGATAGTAGAATATGAAAGAAAGGAAAGGAGGAGGGGAAACAAAGCGAGGTGATGGTTAGGTGAGGAAAGAAGAAGGGGTGAGAGGGTAGTCAGAATGGGTAATGGAAAAAGAAAGGGGGGAGTCAGGTTAGAAAAATCGATATTCATGCCATTAGGTTGGAGGCTACCCAGCCAGAATATGAGGTGGTGCTCCTCCAACCTGTGTTTGGGTTCATCAGGACAGTAGAGGGGCCATTGACACATATGTCAAAATGGGAAGTGGATGACTTTGAAAAGAAAGGCAATACTTGGTATGAGTACCAAGAACACAACAATAAGTTAATATTAAGCACCTAGTAAACTACAAATCCAAAGGCTATTCTTTGGCTCTGTTATAAACAAGCCTTGTTATTTTGGCAACAACCTCTGTGGATTAAAGAAATAACACACAAATGCCAATGAATGATTAAAAAAAGGTTTTTAAAGTTTCAGTCCAGTTAACCATGAAAGTCTAACAATTACATGTTGACATTGGCTAGCTATATTACTATATGGCCTTGGGGAAAATCATGAGCCTGAGACAAAAATGAATTAACTAGTTCCTCTCTTGACTGGCCACACCTGCTCTTACAGCAACCACGTTATTACCAATAAACAGCGTCTGATAGAGGCACAAATATAATGCTTCCACTGACATGAATCTGAAAATACAGATCATGGCAAAAGCAAAACTTGTGGTTATCCAACTATATTTCAATAACAATATTTATAACATTTTTGAAAAATTAAGTTTCTACATTTGAATTATGATTTGCTTTCAAGTAGAAAGTAAAAGATTAGTTCTGCAGTGATGCCTTTTGGCTTTATCAGCCATAACTTAGGTACTCTTGCCCCATCAATCTCAATGTCTCCTCACAGTTTGCTAATAATAAATCACTTCAGATCTATTTGCTGCTTTTTATAAGTCACTCACTTATTTCTCGGCAGTAATGTTTAAACAATGCCATGAAAGGACTTATCCTCTAAACATGGTGAACGGAGATAACTCCCAAAATAGGCACAGGGAAGAAGGGACGTGGCCTGAAACAGCAGCTGTTCATTTTCCTCCATAGATGCTGCCTGGACTGCTGAGCTCCTCCAGGGTTTTGTATGTGGTGCTCCAGATTTCCAGCGTCTGCAGTCTCTCTTGTGTCAGGGATGTAAACATTGCCCATGCCCACCTTACACTTTGCTTCCCTCATCACCAATCACCCTGTGCCTCCTTTCATATAACAAAGGAATGGAACGTGCCCAGCAAAGAGGGAACGAGGATAGAGGTACATGATCAGATTTAATGTCTTCAACGTTGTTTCTCTTTCCATACACACTGACTGACCTGCTGTGTGTTTCCCGCATTATTTTGCATTTATATGGTGCCATGGTAACGTAGCGGTTGGTGTAACACTGTTGCAGTTGGAGTTCAAATCAGCACTTTGGTCTTGATGACATTGATTAAAAGGTCGTAGTTGTGGCAGCACTCAGCCATATTTTTAATGTCATTGTAATTGATTAGGTGAGGGTTAAATCAAGTTTGTCAGGGGTTGCTGGGCAGTGCGGCTCGATGGACCAGAAGGTCCTATTCTGAACTGTGTCTCTAAATAAGATAAAATAAATAAAATATTATTGCTTGATCGAACAATCCCAGGCACCAGCAGAGATATTGACAATTTAAGATTAGTTTCGAGGCAGGGCTTGTGCAGTGAGTCTTAAAGGAAATATGATTTGTAGCTAGGACAGGTATAAAAGGATACTTGTGGGAGGGTAAGGTTGTTCAGGGGTCCTGCGGCAGAAAAATCAGGTGAGCACTTTGATGAGGGTAGAAGAAGCCTGATAGTAATGCACAGCATGTTAATAAACCCTTGTGAATTATCAAGCAGCAAGTAAGAGTTCAGCCCTAAAACTTGCATTGTGCAACACCCAGATGTTTTCCAATGCATATGTGGTGGGCAGCTTACAGAATGATCCAGCACCTAATTGTCAAAGTTCCTTGTCCTAACATCAGCAGAAGCCGACCAGGATGATGTGCTGGAGTAGAAGCTGGAACCAGCACTGCAAGCACAGGTGACTTCCCTGCAAGCACAGGTGACCGTTTGACTGTGGTTACCAATGTTCAAAGGGACTTTGGGAGAGTGACATTTTTCAACACCAGCAAATGACAGCAGCTTATTGTGTTGTGTTCTTTATACCTACCGTGTGTTATGCCTAAAGAAACATATTCTGGAAGAACATAACTAGAACTTTTATTTAACGGCAAACAAGAACCACATTTTACACTGCCATGCTTCTAGGTCATTGTCATTTCTGCGCACGCTCAGAACTCTGTCCAATCACGTTCTTACACATGACATGTGATATCACCACATATTGGACATGAATCTGCTGTCACCTCTCAGGCTGGTATGTTTCTTGATCTCACCAATACCCATGATATTGCCAGTCAGCAGAGATCCCTTTTGCTCTCTGTGGATTGTTGTCATCCAAATCTTGATATACCAAGAGTTTTGAAGTTGCCATCGCCTCTGGAAAGGTGGCAGATTGACGCACAACACTTGCTGCAGTCACTGGAGAAAAATTAGCTTTTTGTCAAATGTGCATCACAACTTTGCAATGTGCTGTTTGCATCAATGTCTAAATATGCACTGGGGGTTAGTCCATAAGTGTTGTCAATTTTCTGGCGCTAACATTTCATGTCCACAATTTACTAATGCTAACCTGTAGGTCTTTGAGAATGTGGGAGGAAAGCCAGCGGTCATGGGGATAATATACAAGCCCCTTACAGGCAGCGATGAGAACTGAGCACTGATCACTGGCTGCTCACACTGTAACAACGTCGTACAGGGATACCCATACATGCAAAGACAGGTATTGGGGGAACGGGTGTGTTATGTATGGCATTTGGCTTGGTTTGAGATGTCCACAGTTCTTCATCATATCATTGTGTTCAGGTAAACAGTCACAGAAGAAATGCAAAAGGGAAATTAGAAATACAGGTCTATAAGAGCAGAAGTAGATCTTCCTCCCAGTAGATGTTGGAGGCTGGACTGACCTTGCTACTGGGGTGTGGACAACAGATATTGAACAGTTTTCCATACATTCGGTACACTAGTTCCATTCCAGTTGAAACTTTACTGGGGATGAAGTGTGACATTTTAGCAAAGATGGTTGAGAAGATGGTAGGAACAATGAGGCAGAAGGGAACATAGATAGAGTCAATGGAGGAGAGGCTAGTTGGGGTGATAACTGGGTTTTGTTCAAAACTCTCTGCCGTGGTCTTGGGCAGAGCAATTGCACACTGGGCTATTGTTAGATTGGGGCATGCATCATACATTCAAAAAAAGCATATGTTGTTCTTCAGACACTTGATGACCTAGGCACAACAAAAGAATTATGGTCAAAAGAATAGCTGGTTGGTGAAAAAAAGCATGTGTCCAGCAATTTCAATAGTTCAATATTTCCATTTAATGTCAGAGAAATGTATGCAATATAATCATGAAACTCTTGTTCTTCACAGACATCCATGACAATAAAAGAGTGCCTCAAAGAATGAGAGACAAAGCCCCCTTTCCCTCTCCCATGCACAAGCAGCAACAAAGGAACAACCTCTCCCATCCCCACCCACTTCTGCACAAAAGAGCATCAGCTCCCTCCACCCACCAGGCAAGCAATAGCAAAGCCCTCAATAACGACCATGGTCTGCAGTACAACAAAAACTAATCATTCACCAGACAATTCGGCATATCATATGCTCCCTAATAAAGGGTAAAGAGCTGTCCCTCTTTCACAGCGAGAGGAGAGACATAACAAAATAACTCACTGATTTGTGATGATAAAGACTGCTGTCTTGCTTTTTCTCCCCCTAAGTTTTCCATCCCGAGAATCGCCAACAAACTCTCCTCCACCAATGAGAAAGAGATAGACAGACAGAGAGATAGAAAGAGAGACAGATTCACCAAGCCCAGAGCCTTCGCTAGCTGATTTGCTGCTTCCAATATTCTGTTTTCTCCAACACCACTTCAGTTGGAGGCACCGGCTTAGAATCAATCCATTCACAGGGCCGCAAAGGCACGTTTGTCTTCTTGGCTGCATCCTTGGGATTTCAAAAGTAGCGCGTCATGAGCTCCTGGGTGCAGGTCCCGCCACCGCAAAGAACTGAAGTCTGAGTGTAACTCTGGGTTAGGGTCTTCAACAGAACACCATCAACCCTGAAAATGAGAAAGAGAGGCATCAAAGGTGGAAATTAAGCTGCTTCTGCAGATGAGCCCAAAGGAGTTGCTGTTGAGTGCCATTGTAACTCTGCCCACAATTTGCTGATAACTATGACGTGGGGAGAATTTTAACAGAAACTTGAGGACAACATTTTTTTCAGAAAGGGTGTTATCGTGGTGTAGTGAGCTGTCAGAGGAGGTAAAATGACAATTTAAAAAAATATATTTGGATGGGTGTGTGGATTGGAAAGGTTTAGAAGGTTGTGGGCCAGTGCTGGCAAAGGGGACTAACTTTTAAGAGGTGTTGTGTCTATGCAACTATATATCAATGAAATAAAAGCACCCACATGGAAGATGACTTTAACTGGTGCATTCACATTGCAATGAAAGAGAGATCAATACACATGCTTAGACAATAGTCCATACATAGTGCTAAGGGGAGTCATTGATCTAAAAGATCCATACATTACACTTCCTCCCCCTTTAGATTAATGTAATATAAAACTGTATATGTACAAAACATTCAATTTCACTTTTACAAACCATATTCAAGTAAACATGCTTTCACAGTAACAGTCCATAACTACATTATACCAAAGATTCAGTCTTTTGGGTGGCACTGTGTTTCTTTCAGGGTAGCACCTTTGGACCTGTGGACTGGTATCAGGTTTGGTAGGTGTCTTGTTGAAGACAACATTTTTGGTTTCCTGTGTCACATTGCTGTCAGTGACATGATCATCACTGAGAGGTATGTCCGGTGACTGTAATGTATCCACCTTGTTGGATACAATCGACTCCGGTGTGTTTTTCAGTTGAGCATCCAGTATCTGGCCCATATGATCCCAACATCCACTGTATACATCAGTGGTCCAGTTCTTATAGCTGTCCTATTGGGTATTCACTTGTTTTCTTGGTAATCATGCGCGAGGATTTCCTGACCAACCTCCAATCTCCTTGCTACTTCACTCGGCAATTGGCTGAACTGTTTATTCTGTACTTTGTTCCATAGGTGTTGTTTTCAGGAGATCTATTCGAGATCTCAGATTCCTGTTCATGAACAGCATTGCAAGTGTTTGATTTGTCATTGCATGAACAGAGTTCTGATACACAAAAAGGAAGTTGTCCACTTTGGGCTGTAGAGAAATGTCCTCCTTGTCCATAGCTGTAATGAAACCTTGAATGTTTGGATAAATCTTCCAGTTAACCCATTCATTGCCGGATGGTAAGCAGCTGAATTGAAATGTCTGATGCCATTTTTCTTCACGAACAGTCAGAATTCTTCTGATGTGTATGGTGGTCTGTTGTCACTCACAATTTGTTCAGATAAGCCATTTCTGGTGAAGATAGTCCTGAGAGTGGAGACTGTCTTTGCTAAGGTGGTTGACTTCATTGGTATAACCTCTGGCTACTTCAAATGAGCATCCACAGCAATCAGAAACATGGAGTCCATGAATGGCCCAGCAAAATCAGTAGGTACTCTTTGCTATGGTGATGACGGCCACTCCCACGGGTGTAATGGTGCCTGTGCAAATGTATTTTGAACTTTTCATAACCCGAATGACTTTTGACCAAGACTTCAATCTGTTTATCTATTCCCAGCCACCACATAGCTCCAGGAGAGACTCTTCATCTTGACTGTACCCAGATGTAGAATCTCTAGCACTCTGGTAGGCAATTTAGAGTGAAGCATGACATGACAGCCACACATCAGTGTTCTTTGATATACAGTCAGTTGGTCTTGTCTCACTGAGAACTCTGGAAACATTGAGTTACCATGAGCTGGCCATCTTGCATGGTGATCTCATAGACTTTTGACAATGTTTGGTCATTCCTTGTTTAAATTGTATTTCCAAATTTGTTGCCAGCAACTAGTCCACCAATGCAGTGAGGAACACTTCTGCTGGGTCACAGTATGAAGACTTTTCTTCTTCAGTTGCCAACAGTGGAAGACATGACAAGCCATCAATGTTGCTGTGCTGTTTGGTACCCTTTAGCTCTATGTCATTAGAGTGGGCTCCTGGGAACAGTGCCCAAAATTGTAACTGGGTAGCAGACATCAGTGGAATTTCCTTCCCGGGATTGAAAGTGGACACTAGAGACTGGTGATCTGTTATTGGGTTAAACTTTTGTCCACAGAGGTTGTGGTAGAAGTCCTTTATTCCTCATATTAGTTTAAGGGTCTCTCGGTCGAACTGTGTCTAGTTGCGTTCTGCGCTCATCGGTGATCTTTAAGAAAATGCAATTGCACATTCAGATCCATCTTTCATAGTGTGCAACAAAATGGCTCCAACACTATATGAGGATGCATCATATGTTGGTCTGATGGGCAGGGATGGGTCATAATGAGTGAGCAGTTCATCGAAGTTATTAGTCTCTTTGTTTTCTTGAATGCTCTTTCACAACTTTCTGACCACTACCACTTTGTCCCTGTTTACAACAGTGCATTCAATGACTATAAGGCATTGATCTGAGTTGTGACACAGTTTCTGGTTTGGGCTCACATTTCTCTCTCTTTGTGTGCAGATGATACTCATTCAGTTTGCTAAGCACTTTACCAAGGTTCTGGAGGTGCTCTTCAACATTTTTGCCGGTACCGATGATATAATCAAAGTAAAATTGTGTTTCTGGGATATTTTGGAGCACTTGTTCCATTGCTGTTTGCCAAATTGTTGGAGCTGGTGTGATGCCAAAGATGAGATGATTATACTGGAACAGTCCTTTGTGAGTGTTAATCGTGAGGAACTTCCTGCTTGACTTTTCAATTTTCATTTGCAGATAGGCTTGTGACAAGTCAATCTTTGAAAACCTCTTGTCACCTGCCAAAGATGCAAATATGTCTTCTATTCATGGCAGGAGATACTGCACAGTACACAACACTGGGTTGATACGCACCTTGAAATCCCCAAATATGCGAATAGCTCTGGCTTTCCCTATCTTGATCACCAGGACAATGGGTATAGCCCAATTGCTCCACTCAATCTTGGGAGGGAATTCCAGATGCCTCCAAGCTCTGAAGTTCAGCAATCACTTTAGGATATAGTGCTTAAGGCACTGGACGTTCTTTATGGAATCTTGGTGTTGCTGTTTCATCCTGCTCAATTCTGGTCTTCATGCTTTTGAGTTTACCAATCCCCTTCTCATTAGCATTAAGCATCTGTGACAGTTTCTAGTTAGTGCTACTCTTGGAGCTGCAGTTGCCTGTTGCTGACACATTGAGAGCTTTGATTGTGTGACAGTCTAGTTGGAATTTTCTCAACTATTCACCTCCACTTTTCAATACATAAAACCCTAACTGTTGTGTTTGCCCTCCATATGTCACATTCACTTTCAGTTTGCCTTTGGCAGATACTTCTTTGCCTGTATAGGTCTTTAGCATCAATGAGACCTTCTCCAAAGATAGCTTAGAAAACAGTCCATTGTAGTCAGCCTCTGAATTTATAGACAAAGCAGACCCTGTTTTCTGCTCAATTTTCAGTTTTATGCCAGACACATCTATTGTCATCCATGTGATTTTGTGATCTGCTTCTCTAATACTATGAACTTCTAGGCATGACAGCTCACCTTTGTCAGACTCTCCGTTGTCTGATTCTGTTTTACATTCAGTCACTTTATGCATTTGCCTCGTTTTGTGTTTAAAACTTTTCACTTGGTTGTGCTTTTTGTCTGCCTTTCACACTCTCTATGTGACCTTGTCTGTGACACTTTATGCAGATTTTTCTTTGAAACAACAGTCATTTGCATCATGGGAGGATTTGCCACATTGATAAAATTTTTGGCTTTTTGCACCATTCAGAGATATTTTGTGCATTTCACATTTTAAACCTTATTTCTGTAGTTCTGCTGCATTCTTTGCTGCAGTCTCTGATGATATTGCAATGGTCAATGCCTGGTCAATGATTAGGTCTCTTTCTGACAGTAACCTCCTTTGAGTGCTTTGACTATGCTTAGCACATACAACTCTGTTCTTTAATGTATCAGAAAGTCCATCTCTAAAGTCACAGTACTGGGAAAGTTTGTACAGTTCTGCAGTGTATTCAGAAATGTTTTCATTCTTTGACTAGTTCCTTTTGTAAAATCTAAATCTCTCAGTTATTATCAGAGGTTTAGGATCCAACTGGTTTTGTAAAATTCTAACAATTTCATCAAATGTCTTTTGTGGTGATATCACGTGCAATGATGTGCCAGTACATGATTGGACAGAGCACTGAGCATGCACAGGATTATAACATACATAACATGGTGTCATGAGCGGTTCTGGAAGAATAATACGGGAGAATCAAGAATCGAAGATAATCGAGAAAAGAAAAGAAGAAAAAAGTTCGAACTGTAAATAGTAAAATGGAAGGTTTACAACCCCACCAAAACTTCAGCCTACTGGCAATGTAGCTGAGAATTGGAGGATATTCAAGTAACAGTTTGAACTCTACTTACCAGCGATTGATTATGAAGAAAAATCGGAAAAAAACAAAGCTGCACTTCTGCTCCATGTAATCAGGAATGACTCAGTAGAGGTATATAATAATTTTGTCTTTGAAGATAGAGATAATTTCAATTTAAAGTTGATAATGGACAGGCATGAAGTATTTTGTATACCTAAGCTTAACTTAACGTATGAGCGATATAATTTCTTCACATGTGTGCCGAGAGCTGCTGAAACAATTGATCAGTATGTTACTGAGTTAAGAAAGTGTATTAGAACATGCAAGTTTGGATTTCTCACAGACTCTCTCATTAAAGATAGACTGGTTTGTGGCATTCGAGATAATGCTCTGAGAGAAAGGCTGTTGAGAGAGCAAGATTAAAATTTTGAAAAAGCTTTGGTGCTTTTCAAAGCTTCTGAGACCATGACGTTGCAGGCTGAAGAGATTTTTGTTGAAAACTGCAATGTAAATGCTGTAAAAAGGTATGAATATATCAAGAAATATAATAATACGTTGACAAAACCGACAGAGAGCAAGATGGCATTTGAAAGAAAAAAGTCATGTGATTGCTGTGGGCGGGAACATCATTCAAATTAGTTTCCTGCATATGGCAAAATTTGCAATGGCTGTGGTAAGATTAATCATTTTTCACACTGCTGTAAAAGTAGAAAGAAGGAAAATAAAATGAAACAAGTAAATGCTGTGATTGAAGATGAATGTGAGGAATTTTATATAGATGTGCTTTGTGAAAATAATCTAAGTAAGAATGACTAGACTATTCCGTTGCAAGTGAATCAAAACAATATTCTGTTTAAACTTGATACTGGAGTGCAAGTAAGTGTTCTTGCGGAACCTGAGTTTAATGCTTTAAAGCCAAGACCGAAGTGTACATCAGACAAATATAGAAGGGTAATGAAATGGGTAGTGATAATGAAAGAGACACTGAGAGAATATGAGATTCAGCTTCATCACCCTCTAGAGCAAAAATGCTCACAGTGGGCACAGTATAAGGAAGAAGTGAAAGCACCAGTGAAGGAATTGAGAAGTTTTATTGAAATGATGAAGTCTTAGCATAAAAAAGAGATTACACAGATAATGAATGAATTAGATGAAGATTCATGTTTCATTACAAATGGAAGTGGAACGTGAATTGACTGATCTAAGGAGACGTTTGTCTGAAGGACACTGAGACAAAGTAAGGATACAAGATAAAATGAACACATGGACACAGACCAGATCATACATGGTCCAAACAGAGGAGGGAGCAGTGTTAAGAAGAAATCGCAAAGACCTTAAGAAAGAACCAACTTCAGAGTTTCAGTTATCTGATATAGATGTGTTTTAATGTTGTTAATTGTTTTTCTTTTTAAGGAAAGGAAGATGTGGTGATATTACGTGCAATGATGTGCCAGTACGTGATTGGACAGAGCACTGAGCATGCGCAGGATTGCTAGAATGTTCCAGCACGTGGCTGGGTTAAGACATGTTTGTTTATTACTGTAAATAAAAGTTCTCTAATTCTTCCAGAATATGATTCTTCACTGTTAACCCATGGTACAGTTAAACAGAAGTAACATAACATTTTTCTTGCTGGTTTTTCAGGGTTACTAAGTTGCATAAGAGACTATATGTTCTAGCACCCACCAAGCTCAGAAGTGTGGGAGCTTTCTTTTTCTCATCCACATTATTCACTTTATAATACAGTTCAATATATGATATATGACTCCCAGTTTTCATTAGCACTATCAAGTTTGTCATCTTTGCTGACTGAAGCCATCACCATGTTACTTTCACTTTAACTTTGCTAGTTGTGTATCTTCCACTGTGCACTATGTGGTAACTCATGTGTCCCTTTGTTAGCATCTGTGATGGCCTTCTCCATATTGTTTAACTCTTTCCTTTCGATGTCTCATCCCATAACTGTCCGTGCAGTTGGTGATATTTTCTGACATTCAGGTTCATACTCATTGCTGATTTGTTGTGTCTATGCAACTAAATATCGATTAAATAAAAACACGCACGTGGGAGATGGCTTTAACTGGTGTATTCACGTTGCAGCGTGTGAGAGAGAACAATGCGTGAGTAGACAGCAGTCTATTTTTCTGTTGATCTGAGTCAAAAAATGTCAAATTAAATCCACTGTTATTCAATGTTGTAGAACAATTAAACATAAAAACTTCCGGGGGGGAGGAGGGTGGTGAATACCTTTTATAGGCTCTGTATATGCTTCTCGTCTTCAAGTTAATTTAAATGCTTTAAAGGTAATGAATTATTCTAGGTATAACAGTATTTGCTGAATTATAGGAAGTAGTTTACATATAGAAGCATCCCAAGAACAAGACTACAGGCAGCATTAGTAAATCTACCTTTTTATTCATGTTGACGCATGTTGCTAGATAAATGTTCTCTAAACAATTTCTGTTGTATCATGGGGCATTTTCAGTCCATCTTGATGGTCAGATGGCCTTCTCTTACTGATGTTATTTGCTGAAATGAAGTAGCACTGGACTGGAATAGTTAATGAACTGCACTTGAACCATTGGAAGGCTTGCTGGATTCATTACCTTGTAATGTATGATTTATCTGTGTTACCACTAGCTGAGTCTGATGAAAACAAACAAGTTATTACCGATTATTGTTATCTCATGGATCTGTTTACTAATTTAAATTTCTGTTGGCTAACATAAAGTGCCCAAATCAATTGGTTGAGTAACATCATTATTAAAAGATTACTTTAGTTAGAAAGAGTCAAAACTGTTTCCACAGCTATTTTTACTTCCTTAGGTCTTCCTTTGGAACATAAATTTACATGAGCATTGTTGAAATGTTTTACGTTTACTAGATTTCTGCATTTTTGTCACTTTCCCTATATTCTATTACTTTCAAACTCTTTATTAAAATTCTCTTTCTTTGCCTCCCTCCTACTGTTCCCCTCTGCTTTCTGAGTTGTAAATACTCTTATTATCGGGTATCCTTGCTATCTGATTGTAACATACTCCATTTTATACTTGTTGCACCATATCCAGTCCTACCTTGAATAACAGAGGGGCTTTTCTCAAAGAGGCATTTGACTTCACTGTCACCAAATCCTCTTTCAATATCTATCCTTTTCAGTTTAAAATAGATTAGAATTCAGTGCTGGACCTGGTAACATTTTCAGTAAGAGGTTTCATGAAGCCATCACATTTATTAAATTCAGCAAAGGTATCGCATGCAAAGCTGTATTAATGGGTGCCCCTATTCCAGAATAAACATCATTTTATTTCTTTTTAAGCATTTAAAAATTCAACAGATCATGCTAATAGGTGAAATTATGAAGATATCAAAGGTATCTTAGTAAGTTATCAAAGTTTGAAAGAATGCAGAGAAAATCTATAAGGATGTTACCAGGGTTTGAGGATCTGAGGTACAGGGATAAGTTGAATAGGTTAGGACTTTACTCCATGGATTGTAGGAATATCGGGGAGATCTCAGTGAGGTATGCAAAATATGAAGGGCATAGACATAGGAAATACATGCGGGCTTGTTCTCTAGAGTTAGGGTGAGTCAGGAACTAGAGGTCATAGGAATAGGGTGGAAAGTGAAATAACTAAGGGGAACCCGACTGGAATCTTCTTCATTCAGAGAGTGGGGTGAGTGCAGAACAAGCTGCCAGTGGAAGTGGTGGATATGGGTTCAATTACACCATCCAAGTCAAGTCATGTAGTTTTCCTTTGATTCCATTGTTTTTTTGTTCTATAGTGAATGTCTGCAAGGAAATGAAACTCAAGGTAGTGTCTGGTACAAGGTAGCATATACAGTATATACTTTGATAATAAACTTACCTTCATCTTTGAAGTCCTGACAAAGGGCCTCGGCTCGAAACGTCAACAGCGCTTCTCCCTGTAGATGCTACCTGACCTGCTGTGTTCCACCAGCATTTTGTGTGTGTTGCTTGAATTTCCAGCATCTGCAGATTTCCCTGTGTTCATCTTTGAAACCTATTAACTGTAATTTTCATAAGACCATGAGACCATCAAACCTAGGGGCAGAATAGCAGCAGATTGCTTCTCTGTCCCCTGATGAAATATCTTTTGTTTGCCATTTATCTTGATGAATCATTGCTGGAGGAGCAATATCAAAATTTACCCAAAATACCAAATTTCCAGTCATGAAAAATAAACCAATGGGAATTAGGAGGAAAGCTGGGTTGGGTAGCAGTTGAATAGCAGATCAGTTCAGTGCAGAGTTATGCAAGTTATCGGGAAGGAAAAGAATGACAACTGGAAGAATACCCTAAATGTATGCATTTGGTGGATATTACATTTAAATTATCTAACTTACCCATGCTTGTTCATTGAAGTTCTGCAGTATAGCAATCATATCCTTAGGGTACAATCTTTGCACTGACAATGATAACTGTCTTCTGCTGCACTTAATTTCACATGATTTTGTAGGACCTACTGACCAGCTGTTTCCCATTTTGTCTCCTACAGTTTCTTGTGCTGTATAATGTTTTCTCAAGTTCTGAAAATTGGCTTTACGAATGATTTCCGCTGTTAGTTTTTGTGACACTACCTAATCAATGTGCAGACTTACTTTAATTACAATGAGCTAGTTTGAACAGGTGACATTCCCTCATGAAGTTGAGCTCTTTGATATACTAAGGTAACCAATAGCCAGTTCATGCTTGCCTGTTGCTTGAATCATATCAATGAGGAGACTGCAAGAACTTTGTCAAAACAGAGTTGTTAATTGGGCACCATGATCTCAATGCAAATTTTGTCCCAAATGTATCCTTGTATTTCCGCTCTGAATTTCACATGGTCTGAGTGGTGATAATGTAACGGTGTGTCATTATTCTTGTCAGTCTTGCTGACCCTTAAAGCCTGATTGATATAGGATTAAAATGAAACATAATTATAATTATATGATGTCAAGTGTTGTTTAGTGATGATAGACAGACAGGACAAATTAAAATGTAAATCCACTTATAACTATAGCAGTGTAATGATGTTCTACAAGGAAAACTGCTTTTCATGAAGTGTCCCAGAGGATAGATAAGCTCCAATTTAATGAATTATGATAGTCTTGCATTCACAGTTTCACTACTTTTCTAACATCATAGGTTTAATATATTCTATATTTTTCACATTTGCATCTTATGAAGTTTTACTCTAGAGAATTTGTATAAACAAAAGTAATAATTAAACCCGAGCTACATCTGCCTTTTAATTGGTTTTGTTTCGCAGAATTAGATAGGATCCAGTGGGTGAATCTATTTAAAGGCAAAGGAACAGTTGGCAAGTGGGAGACTTTCTAAAGGGCCCATATCTGGGGCAGCAGGTTCTTGTTAGGATGAAGGGTATGCATACCAAACTCAGGGAATCCTGGCTGATGTGAAATATCCAGGCACTGTTAAGGAGAAAGAAGGGGCACTACTCTGTCTGCCAAATCCATCTTGTATCCTTTTTCTGCCCTCCTGATTTCCTTCTTAAACCTGCTGTTAAACATTTCATATTCATCAAAGCAGTACAGGTGACCCGGGTTCAATTCCTGTTGTTGCCTGTATGGAGTTCCTACAGTCCAAAGACATACCAGATGGAAGGTTAATTGGTCAATGTAAATTGTCCCCTGATTAGGCTAGGATTAAATTGGAGGATCTTTATTCCATGGAGCGCAGGAGACTGAGAAATTACCTCATAGAAATTTGATGGGTATGGATATGAACAGTCGTAGTCTTTTCGAGTCATACATGGAGTCATAGAGCACTACAGCACAAAAGCAAGCCCTTCAGCCCATTTTGTCAATGTCTAACAATTATTCTGCCTAGTCTATCACCCTGCCCTCCATAGCCCTCCCAGGTCTGGGAAGTCCAAAACTAAAGTAGACAGATACAGGTTTAAAGCTGAGAGATTTAAAGAAGACCTGTCTTCTTTACATAGAGGGGAGTGAATTCCTGGAATGAGATGCCTGAGGAAATAGTTGAGGCAGGTACAATTGAAACATTTAGGAGACACTTGAATAGGTATATGGAAAGAAGAAAGAAAAAACAAATGATTAGCGTTATTTGTCACATGTACATCAAAACACGGGCACATACAGTGAAATGTATCATTTGCATCAAGTACCAACACAGTCCAAAGATCTTCTGGGGGCAGCCCGCAGCCAAATGTGGCAACAGGGGCTAGCAGGGAGGATGCTGTGGTTGGCCTGCATCAGCTGGGCCAAAGGGCCTGTTTCTGTGATTTTCACTCTTTCTCTGCTACATCGATGTCTATAATGGTGCTGCAGCTGTGCAGAACCTGCTAATTTCATTGACTTTGCTACTAATTTCCACCCTGCCCTACAAACTCACACAAGCTATTTTTAAAGACGCTCTCCACTTTCTCAATTTCTCTGTCTCTGTCACAGAAGAGAATTTATTCAGCAGACACGAGGAAATCTGCAGATGCTGGAAATTCAAACAACACACACAAAATGCTGATGGAACACAGCAGGCCAGGCAGCATCTATAAGGAGAAGCGCTGTCGACATTTCGGGCCGAGACCCTTCGTTAGGACTAACTGAAAGGAAAGATAGTAAGAGATTTGAAAGTAGTGGGGGGAGGGGGAAATGCGAAATGATAGGAGAAGACCAGAGGGGGTGGGATGAAGCTAAGAGCTGGAAAGGTGATTGGCGAAAGTGATACAGAGCTGGAGAAGGGAAAGGATCATGGGACGGGAGGCCTCGGGAGAAAGACAGTGAAGGGGGGAAGCACCAGAGGGAGATGCAGAACAGGCAAACAAATAAATATGTCAGGGATGGGGTAAGAAGGGGAGGAGGGGCATTAACGGAAGTTAGAGAAGTCAATGTTCATGCCATCAGGTTGGAGGCTACCCAGCCGGTATATAAGGTGTTGTTCCTCCAACCTGAGTTTGGATTCATTTTGACAGTAGAGGAGGCCATGGATAGACATATCAGAATGGGAATGGGACGTGGAATTAAAACGTGTGGCCACTGGGAGATCCTGCTTTCTTTGGTGGACCGAGCGTAGGTGTTCAGTGAAATGGTCTCCTAGTCTGCGTCGGGTCTCACCAATATATAAAAGACCACACTGGGAACACCGGATGCAGTATACCACACCAGCCAACTCACAGGTGAAGTGTCGCCTCACCTGGAAGGACTGTCTGGGGCCCTGAATGGTGGTGAGGGAGGAAGTGTAAGGGCAGGTGTAGCACTTGTTCTGTTTACAAGGATAAGTGCCAGGAGGGAGATCGGTGGGAAGGGATGGGGGGGACAAGTGGACAGGGGAGTCGCGTAGGGAGCGATCCCTGCGGAAAGCAGAAAGAGGGGGGAGGGAAAGATGTGCTTGGTAGTGGGATCCCTTTGGAGGTGGCAGAAGTTATGGAGAATTATACGTTGGACCTGGAGGCAGGTGGGGTGGTAGGTGAGGACAAGGGGAACCCTATCCCGAGTGGGGTAGCAGGTGGATGGGGTGAGGGCAGATGTGCGGGAAATGGGAGAGATGCGTTTGAGAGCAGAGTTGATGGTGGAAGAACGGAAGCCCCTTTGTTTAAAAAAGGAAGACATCTCCTTCATCCTAGAATGAAAAGCCTCATCCTGAGAGCAGATGTGGCTTTATTCACTGACATTAACGGGAGACCCATTGTCTCCTAAACTCCTCTCTATTGTAAGGATGCTATTTATTTCTTTCAGTTTCTCTATCTGTTCTTGAAATGAGGCTTTCCACTGCAGGACATCTGAAATGTCCCTTTCAAGAAGCAGGGCCTTGCCCTCCCCCACCCCACTGTTATTTATAGACCCCTCACCTATATCTCAGCACCTCCCTAATTTCCCCTACCTCTGCTCTCACCACATATCTCCCTAGAGAGATGAAGAATACGCTTGGTCCTTACCTCTGAATCAACTGCCTATGAATCCAGAATATCATTCCTTGACATCTTCGCCACAATGACATGATCCCACCACCAGCCCCTCTCCTTTCCTTTGTTTTCTGCAGGGACCAGCCATTCCAAAAGTCCCTTGTTCACTCATGCCTCCATACTGATTGCTCTTTCTCCACAGGCACTTCCACCTGTGACCCTAAGAATTGTAACCTCTTTCCCTTAAATTCCTCTCTCACTGCCAAAGCAATCTTTATAAGTTGGGCAATGATTCAGTCCATTTATTTTGTCTGCCTGACATGCTCTTTATTTGTGACCTACTTTGTTGTATCTTCTACAAGTTTCACCTTTAAATCTACATTTGTTGGATGCACGTGAGCCCCTGCCACAACAGTGATATTTTTTTTCGGCCAGGCCACTTTCTGTTTAGATTTTGCAATTTTGATCACGTTCACTTTCATTCTTGTCTGCATGCTCTCAATGCACTCAGCAAATCTGGCACTTGTTTCTCAATGGCTATTTCATTTGCTTTAAAATACTGCTCAATTCACTCAGTATACATGAGCGTGTTTTCCATTGTGCAATGGAATGCATTTATCTTTCTGATGTAGCCAGCCATTTCTGCTTTCTTTCTATTAATGATTATTAACACTCAGTAGTCAATGCTTATAAACCCATGAATTCTTCATTTTCTGTGAAGAAAAGTGTTGCTCTGAAGAAAACTACTTGCTGCTCTTTTTATTTAACTCAACCATTTCTTGCTGCGTTTTTAAAAAAAATTCGAATGTCTTGCTGCACTTCAACAGTTAGGTAATTATCTTAGATTCATTTAAAACATCCTTGTGACCTTGTTTTATTTTGTGATTCCAAAACATAAAAACTAATTGAAAGGAAAACAAAAGAGCGGGGAAAGCGAATCTAACTTTGTTTTTACTTTAAGCGAGGCATATGCGCGTATGATGTGGCAGTGTAATGACGTATGCCATCTTCTTACTTTTACATATAACCTGAAATATACAAAGAATGCCTAATCAAACAGTATATTTGTATTATTACTCAAATATTTCCGAAATATTAAATGCACAACAAAAGGTTAACTAGAAGAACAACACTTGATATTCCATCTGGGTAACCTACAATCCAAATTCAATGATATTGAATTCTCCAATTTCAAATAACCTGCTTCCCCTCTGTCTATTTTCCCTCTCCTTTTGACGTATCCAATTCCTTCTATACACACCCAACACCCCCAGCTCCTAACCACTCAGTTTCTTTCCCCTTCTCCACCTAATCCATTTGCCATCACCCACAACCTCCTTCTGCAGTAGACCCTCACACCACTGTTCCCATCTGCCTATCGAACCTCCCTTATGTAATTCCATGCTCCATTTTTCTTTCCAATCATACTCCATCATCTGCAGCCCTGGTTGCCTCCACCTATCACCTCCCAGCTGCTGCTGTTATTTGAATCTTCCCTACCTGATATGCCTATCATTGCTGTTCATCTGGATGCACCAAACACTTGCCAGCTCCAGGCCCACAGCTAAAGGATCTCGAATCTGAAGTGCTGACTGTTCATTTTCCTCCACTCATGCTGAGTGTGTATACCTGCTCCCCTCCCCGACAGAGAGCCACAGAACAAAGAAACCCAAAAAAAAACTCGTTTAAGAAAACCGGAAGACAGTCAAACACCAAATGTGCAGGAGAAACAAACGAATTGTGCAAACAGTAAAAGTAAGCAAATAGTATTCAGAAATGAAGCTCACGAAAGTGAGTTTGCAGACATGAAGGCAGCAGTTGATTCAGGAGCCCGTTAGTTGCAGGCCACGGCCTCAGTTCAGCACAGAGATGAATAAAACTGACAGAGCAGCGAGCTGAATTGGCCAGTGCCTGACTTTTCTAATTCAGCCCAGCATTTAAATTGATCAAACCTTGTGTCTTTCCTTGCTCTCGTGCCTGGGCACTGGCCCTGCCACCCTGACTCCACTTCACCCTGGATCTGTCATATCTAATTCCCTTCAACTCCATTCTAGAAATGGCCAAACACTGGCTCATTCCCTGTTCTCATGTCCGGACCAAGCTGCTGTGTTTCGGCCTGTACCCGCTATACCCACTGCAACCATCCTTCATGACTTCAATTCACACCACAAAAATGCCAGATCATACAGGCGGCTCAAGATCTCAGCTCTGAAAGGGAATGTACAGGTTATTGACTGCAGTAATCATTTACATTAACAAGTGTGATTAATAGAGTAGTCAGTAGTGTTGTTTGGTTTGTTTGCCACTGACAAGTAGTCGCTGAGATTCATCAGCACCATCTCAAACCAGAACTTTAAAATTATCCTTGTGTTTCTTAATTTCATTACTGGAGATTCAGTGTCTCTCGACCCTGCCACTTTGATCTGGCCCACACCTTCATTAACCTGGTCCAACACTACTTACCTTTATTAATCTGCTGTCACTAGGACACATTATCAGTGATGTTACCTGGGGTTATTGGTGTTCCAGATATCAGACAAGCTTGCCCTGGTGACCCAGCCAGGATTGATCAGACCCTTTCTTGTGCTTTCTCCATGGACCAAGGTAATGAAAAGCCTTTCACTTTGAATGTTAATATGCTGACAAGCGGACAGTGAGAAAATTGTCCCTCTTGCATTGTCGGCTGAATCTTTGTGTTGATGACAATTAAAATTATCTAGTGGTAAATATGACAAAACCATATTAATGTCACCATCATCATTAAACTGAAGTGAACCTGTTTTTTGTTTGTATTGGTTTCTATATACCTTAAAGCTACTCTTGCTAGAAATCAATTTTTCTTGAGCGATTCAAGTGGTATTTATTCAAGCAGTTGCAAAGTCCACCTGGAATCAGCAAGAGGTATGTTTTGAATTCCCAACTTTAATCAATAGAAAGGCCAATGTTCCCAGAAGAAGTACATGTAAATATGTTTTAATTTGATTTATATGCTGTTTATGAAGCTCAGCGTAAGCTTGAAGAACTCCTCTCAGCTTCCAATAAAACAGAGAAGTCTTCTAGACACAACACTTGAATTCATCTATTTCAGATAATGATTTGGCTTTTCCCATATTCATGTTCTCTGGTCCTTTGTCTCAGCTCCTATTCCATTTCTTGTGCCTTGTGCTATCCTAACTTCTTATCATTAAACTTCTTCTTCCATGGAGTTTCTTGTCCCCCCCCCCCCCCCCACAAGTTGAAGAAAGGTCAATTTTGATGGTATCAGAAAGGATCTGGCATGAGTGGATCGGCACAGGCTGTTTTCAGGAAAAGGTGTACTTGGTAAGTGGGAGACCTTCAAAAGTGACATTTTGAGAGTACAAAGCTTTCATATGCCTGTCAGAATACAAGGTAAAAATAACAGGTGTATGGAACCTTGGTTTTCAAGAGATATTGAGGCCCTGGTTAAGAAAAAAAAGGAGCTGCATAGAGGGTACAGGCAGTTAGGAACAAATGCTTATGGATACAATACTGCAGATGCTGAAAATCTGAAGTAAAAGTAGAGTCATGTAGGCAATATCTAATAGGTCAAGCAGCATCTGTGGAGAAAGAAACAGCTAACTTCGTAGAGTGAAGTTGATGGATGCTCAATGAAAGGTTAGCCATTTCTCTCTTCTCTGATACTGATAAACACACTTTAAGTGTTAAGTTTGATGTCTGGCTGTTGAGGTTAATTTTATTATGGCAGAAATGTTATTATGATTCCGGAAAGAGAAGGGGTAGCGAAGAGTGCGTGAATTGGAATGGATATGGTCAAGTGTCCTGGCAACTATAGAGTGGGAAATCCTCAGTTAATGGAAAAAGCAGATTTACCTGAGGAACTGACTGGCTTGAAAACATTGTGAATTCAAGGCAGATAATGACAGAGCCAGACAAACTGAGAGGGTGGAATAAAGTCTTTACAGGAAGTAGAGAAGTAGGAAATGAATTCAAAATGATTATCGGAGCCATTAGAATTGTCAAAAAGTTGGAAGTTCAAAGTAAAATTTATTATCTGAGTACATATATGTCACCACATACAATCCTGAGATTCTTTTTCTGCGGGCATACTTAGTAAATCTATAGAACAGTAACTGTAAACATCAGGAACTGTTAACGGTAAACAAACTGTGTAAATGCAGATATAAATAAACGGCAATAAATAATGATCATGAAATAAATGTGTGCAGCTATCCCCTTTTATTCAAGAGCCTGACGGTTGAGGGGTAGTAACTGATCTTGAACCTGGTGGTGTGAGTCCTCAAGTGCCTGTACCTTCTACCTGATGGCAACAGTGAGAAAAGAGCATGGCCCGGGTGGTGAGGATCTTTGATGATGGATGCTGCTTTTCTACAGCAACAGTTCATGTAGATGTGCTCAATGTTTGGGAGGGGTTTACCTGTGATGTACTGGACTGAATCCACTGCTTTCTAGTACTTTTGTAATAGATACTTTCTATTACTATTGTCTGAAGTAATGGTGTATTAGATACTTCCACTATTTGTCAGCAATTCCTATATTTGTAACTTTAATAATTGAAAAAAAACATCATAAATTAGTATTTTGGTGAAGGTGGTAGATTCTGAATTGCTCATGCTTTTCTACCTATCTCCCCCCAGGGGTCCTACAGTATGTCTGCTTCTTGTGGAATTATTAGCAAGTCTACAATATATTTACACAAACAACATCCTGTCTACCATACTGTGAAACTTTGCATGCTCTGGACCTGACTTGTATGAATAGCATCAAAAGAAAAGATGTTTAAAACTACTATATATTTGATAATTTGGTTTTGCATCAAAGTAATTTTTATAAATGTTGTCCAAGTTGATATGAGTTGTTATCCTCCTCTTGTTTTAGCTAAAATGAATACAGCTACTGTTATAAAAATTAAAAAACAATGAATTGAAATTTATTTTATAAACTACTGAGAAATTGTGGAGTGATAAGATATTTGTTCTAAGAGTAGAAATAACTGCATAACCTATGAGCTACAGTGTCAGCATGGTGAAGTGAGTTTAGTCACTGCATAATTAAGCCATATAAAAGATGGTAATCTTGGCATCAATCTTTAATTTGTGCAGATTTTAGCTAATCTCATCCGTTTGCAGAAGGGGTGCTAACACTTGCCTTGATTCTAAAATAAACACAATGCTTTTGACATGAAGTTACATTTACTTGATGTAGCACCATAAGCTTAGTAAAATATCTGAAGTAAACTTGCAAGACCATTACTTAAGAAAAAATTGATACCAGGCCACGTAATATATATTAAATTTGAAGATTGAAAGAGGAAGTTTTAAAAGGGAGAAAAAGTAGGTGGAAAGGCAAATGGGTTTCGAAAGTGAATTTCACAACTTAACAGTAAGATACCAAAAGGATTATTGGAAATGTTTGAACATAATCTTGACATTGTTGTAAAAACTGCTGAAAATCAACCATGAAAGTTCAAAGAAGTATTGGAAATGACCTGTGATTATCTGCCACTTCTGTTGGTTAAGGACATATAGATTCTTTTGCAAGAGCATATTCTCAAATATTCACCTATTTGCTTTTTATTCAAAAGTGAGTCAGCTTCCATTCCTTTTTTTTTCTCTTTCTTTTTTTTTAGGGATGTTAGGGGGGAGGGGTTAAGGGGAGGGGGGCTGGGTAACATTTTTTTTTTCTCATACACTTTTATTTTGTAACTATTTGAAAACAATAAAAAAAGTTTAAAAAAAAAAAAAGAGCAATACAAATTTTCTGTCACCTAAGAACTACCTTTACATTTTTGAGTGTCAGGAACACAATATGATCTATAAATTTCACAATCTAAAGGAAGGGAAGCTAAATATATACAGGAAATACAAATGTAAACCCCACTATTGAAAAGATATACAGGAAATGCAGATGGGTTTATTTTACCTCTATCTCTCACAAGTTGAGAAGTTCAAACTAATTTGATGGTGCTTCAAATGTAAGGGCATGAAGACGAAAGCTTGCTGTCATTCAGATATGGATGCATGACCTTCTGTAGGGGGACAGATCTGAAGCAAGAAGTACCGAGCACCCAGTGTCAGGACAATAGATAACCCAGCTGCAATCTGACCTGAACTCACATAGTGTAGACTCAGAATGATGCTGTGTGTGGGCCTGCCTCCCAATAGGACCCTGTGCAAGATGTTCAGATGCCATTCACCAGGGCTGCCCAGGAACACTGGAGATCTTGCACAGGGCTTTGTCCAGAGTGTGGAGTTCAGCCTTCTCACCATAGAAGTCATAGCTGAATCTATTTAAACACTTGGATCATACTGTGTAAACACAAATGCTGTAGAGAAAACGAGGACAGTATCTGTAAACTATGACTGCCTCTGTGCAAGCCTAGTTTGATGTTAGGCAGCCTCAGAACACTCTCAATGAGGAGTTCAAGGGCGAATAGTCAATGACACAATACTGGAACAACCTGTCCTCTAATAGATGCTGCTCTGGGGTAAGCATATTTCAATGGAGGATGAGTCTCTGTGTGATAACATTCAAGATCCCATGACAGCCCTTCCCTTGGTTTCCTTACATTCTCCTGTCTGCTGGACAGCATAGGTCCTCATGTTTTTAAGTAATTCTTCAAGACTATCTGCAGTCTCCTCCGATAAAAGCTCCAGAAAAGCATTCTCTGTAAGCTTCAATAATTGGCATAATGTCGGAAATGCACTTAATGGTGCCCAAGACAAACTCACAAAGCTGCTAATAGTTCAACTGGCATCTTTCTTCCTGCTAAGTACTCAGTTCTCCATGAAAATTGAACATACATCGCTTGTTTAACACGGAGGTAAAATTAGGGATTGCTGATGTCAAGGGGGCACATTTTGGCCACAATTTCCCTGTGTTATGCAAGGACACAGGAAACTGTGGTAAACCATGTATATCTGTCTGGACACGCCCCTCTGCAGACTGCTCCTGTGGCTCCTCCCACAGACCCCTGGATAAAGGTGATTGTGTCTCTGCTCCTCTCACAGTCATCCAGCACGGACGTGCTCCGTTTTACTGATAATAAAAGCCTTTCAGTATTTACTCTACTTGCAGTCTTTTGGAGTTATTGATAGTGCATCAGAAACATGAGGTCTTTTCCCAATACATAACCAGAGTGTCTCTTGCTACAGGTCCTCCCATTGGCAGCGGTTGCAAACTCAGTGCCAATTTTTCACTGTCTGTGATCAAAGAATGTTTTCTGGTGCTTGTACCTTGTGCACATTCAGGTGCACTAAGGTATTTGCTTAATTTATTGTGAATCCTGTCAGCGATCAGAATCAGATTTAATATCACAGGCATATGTTGTGAAATTTGTTTTACAATGTCATATAGTTGTATTAATTATATATAACGTGGTTTATTTGATTTTGTAATGCATATTGCTCTATGATTTATGTATGGTGATTGAAAAAATTTTTCTTTGCCTACTCTGTGCTGAGAGTGCAGTTTGTGGAAACAACACTACACAATAATTGGCATCTGTGATTACTATGAAGGAGTTGCTATGGTCACAGCCAGCACTCACTGATGCTGAAAGCAAATTTGCAGAGACTTGATTTTCTTATCTTCAGTTGAACAGCTCATGGTGAAATAGTTTTGGTTCAATTGTTATGTTATGTACTTGAAAGAAAATACAGGGCCAAGTATTCAAATTAAAACCTGCCATTTCAAAGGCTAAATAATGCTATTAATCTCATCCACATCACCTCATATGATAAAAATAGTAATGTTTTTACATTGGGGCAGGTGACATCTCCCAGTTTGCCCTTCATCATTATATCAATGAGGTCATCAGGATCTTAGACCATAGCATAGCACTTGCACCATGTTGCATTGGGAACAGAGCAGTAAGAAGAGAGAGCACACCAATTTTCATGCTTCCCAAGCTCCCCTTGCTCTCAGAAGTAATTTAGTGCCATCAGCAGGCCAAGCATGCTCCAGTGCATCAGCTGGAATCTTTTACAACAGGGCATCGCTTCACTTTCCCAACTCCTTCCTTAGTCTGATTGTAGACTGTGCACAGTGCAGGTCGATTATAACCTGTGGCTGACAACAGGGAGCTTGCACAAAGTCCCCAGGTCACTTGCATATAAGCCAGCTTCTGGCAATAAGAGGCCACGTTGCCATCAGAAATAACACCGAGCAACTGTCAGAATGATCAGATAACATTCCTACTGCTTCTATTGTTCAGGAAGGCCTCTATAGTACATGCAAGAACATATATTCAGATTTCCGCACAAAATGCTGAAGGAACTCAACAGGCCAGGCTTCAGGTGTTTCTGAAAGATCTCGGCCCAAAACATCGACTGTACTCTTTTCCATGGATGCTGCCTGACCTGCTGAGTTCCTCCAGCATTTTGTGTGCATTGCTCAGATTTCCATCATCTGCAGAGGTTCTCTTGTTTGTATTCAGATTTCCAATGATATACTGATACGCAGCATTCTAAAGGGGAAAGGCGAACCTGTACCAATGCTATAGGTAGGAAAAGAGATGAGGCAGGAGGCATGGTGGCCAGTCAGTCATTTGAGCCAGGTATTTAGCTTCCTGTTATCAGCTAGTCTGAGGGTCAATGCCGAAGATTGAAGACAAAAGGTTGGTCTGATTTCCGGCAGTCGAAGCCTGGATATTGGAGGCCAAAGGCTTGCCCTGGAGTTGGAGCACTGTCGTAGTTGGGTGGGAAGGAGAAAAGGGGTTTATTTTGCTGTTGTTGTTTTGTCACTTGTTGTGTTCTATGTGGTTCTGTTGGGCCTGGTGGGCATGCTATATTGGCACCAGAATGTGTGGTGACATTCCATGCACTTCCTAACGTGCACTGGTTAATAACACAAATGATGCATTTCATTGTATGTTTCATGTACAGGTGATGAATACATCTGAATCTGAACCTGAATCTGACAAGCTTTCACTGTATCTCGATATATGTGACAATTATAAACCAATTCCAATTCTATAATTTCATGATCGTCCCTTTTCTCTTGCTTTCTATTCTACTGTAGACCTTTCCTTTAGCTTTTCCCTCTCTCTCCCCCACATTTTCCAATTTTGATTAAAAGTCACTGATGTGAACCACTAACTCAATTTCTCTCTTCTGGATTCTAGCAGGCCTTGCTGAACATTTTCAGAATGTTCTGTGCTGTTATTTTAAATTTTAGTTTCCTATATTGAAAACTTATTTTTAGTTTTGGAAAAATGAAATGATTAGGACTTTAAACTGGTTACAGTCTACCTCTGTTTACGTTGGAAATTGTTTACAGCAACTGTCAATGTTACTAATTACAAAGTCTTTGGCTGTAAGCTAGCTGTTTTCAGGAGAAATTAACGCAGAGAAGGGATAGCAGATGCCAAAATAAGCAAATTTAATACTCTGTTAGTAAACGATTCGGTGCCCAAGGTTAATTGTTAGCAAAACCATACCTATATTTAAGAAGGGAGATAGAATACATCCTAGGAATCAGCATATCTGTGTTAGGAATTTTATTAAAATAGAGTCCTAAACAGAGAAGAGAAGAGTGTTTAGAAATGTAAAAGGAAAACCATGTATGAAAAACCCTGATGATTTTTTCAGAAGTGTTATTGAGGAGTGTTGACAATTGTGACCCAGTAGATTTAACTTATTTAAGTTTTCAAAAGGCCTTTGATAAGATACTCCCTAGTAGAATAAAACCTGAGAATATAGTTGAGTAACAAAATTAATTGCAATCTGGCATCAAGACAGAAAAGAAGAAATTATGAACTATTGATTACATTAGCTACAGCTGATCAATAGCACCTCTTGCTTCTGCAACAGAAGATTGTGGGGTTAAGTCTTATTCTAATGTCAAAAATATAATCAAAATGATATGTAAATCTATTAGTGTTAGAGATGGGTGATGTTAAATGCTGACACTAACAGAAAAGTCTGGTTGTCTGGAATATTTAAACTGAATATTGAGTCCTGAAAATTGCCATGTGCTCAGGAAGATGATGAGATGTTCCTCTTGAAATTCAAAGTTCTCTCATTTCTCCTAGAAAAGTGTAGGAGGTCAAAGACAGAGGGAATAGGAATGAGGTGGTGAAGTTTACAGAAAACTTGGGATCGTCACCTAATATTCTCCCGTCATTTTTTTTACCATGCGTGTTCTACTGAGCTCAAAAACTTAGTCAACTTTTAAAGGCAACTTTTTGACAATGCAGATGAACAATCTGTAACATGAAGAAAAATATCACTGAATGCTACAGATACAATGAAAACTTGATTCCAAACTGAATATTATGATGAATAGTTCTGTCATCTAACTTATCAATCTGGAGTACTTTTCTCAAAAGAAAGACTAGAAACCCCATTATTCCTACAAGGTGTCCCAGACAATTCAGCAGTGTGGGTAGGATGTGCTGCCATTCATTTGGGAACTTTTTAAATCCTCAAAACCAATTACTTCCAAAAGCTCAAGCCTATTAGCAATGCATTTATGGTGCTGCTGTCACTGTGTGAGGAGAATTAGAATTGCCTAGTAACACAGTCTTAGAATAGATTAGAATAATAATTATCAATAATCCAACAAACAAATTCCAAGCTGACAGTGTGATAGGCAGCTTTTTACCAGCTATGTCAGTTCTTGAGACAGACTCTGACAATTGCCTGAAAGGTTGTACAATGACAAAATGCAGCAATCACTTCACACTGATCTTAAAAAGCTCTACAATTAACTTCTGTCAGAACTGTCCTGAAACTGTGTCATATATTAAGGATACAGACATGTATCTAGTAAATTTATGAAAATGCCATACAAACCAGAACTTGAAGTAGAGTATAACTGAGTTACAGGTTTTAGATTGTGTAACTTAAAATAATGTTTCATAGTAATTGTGTCCAGGACTGGTTTTATTATTACTTCCCTAAATTTAGAGTTTTGTAAATATTTCAACAGGCACACCGTTCATGCAATGATAACAAATTATTGTTGATCTTTATATTATTTTGTTCTGTAAATTACTTGGGAGGAATCAATAATTTTATTAATATTTCTCTGTATATGATATTTATAGTGCTAATTCTTTTAGGGCATTAGTTTGAAAGGTTGAGAGTCTGAGGAAGCCACATTCATTCAACACTGAACTATCCACCAAGTGTCATATTCATCTCAAAAAGGCTTATTAAAGCCGTATAGCAGAAGTTCTTAATATCAGAATCAGGTTTATTATCACCGGAATGTGTCGTGAAATTTGTTAACTTAGCAGCAGCAGTACAATACAATACATAATAAAGAAATAAAAATAAATAAATTAATTAATTATATTAGGTATATATATACATATTAAACGGATTAAAAATAGAGCAAAACAGAAATGATATATCAAAAAAGTAAGGTAGTGTTCATGAGTTTAAAGTCTATTTAGGAATCATATGCCAGAAGGGAAGCAGCTGGTCCTGAATCACTGAGTGTGTGCCTTACATGGAGGGTGCTCCTTCAGGCTTCTGTACCTCCTTCCTGACAGTAACAATGAGAAGAGGGCATGTCCTGGGTGATGGGGGTCCTTAATAATGGATCTCGCCTTTCTGAGGCACTGCTCCTTGAAGATATCTTGGATACTATGGAGGCTAGTACCCAAGATGGAGCTGACATATTTTATAGTTTTCGGTCCTGTGCAGTGGCACCCCCCCCCCCCACCCGCCACCACACCAGACAGTGATGCAGCCTGTCAGAATATTCTCCATGGTACATCTATAGAAATTTTCGAGTGTTTTAGGTGACAGACCAAGTTATATATAAACTACACCCAATACTTTTGAAATTCCTACAATATCTGATGAAACATTGGCGATCTATAATCTACCTAAGTATCAACAACCAAAAAGGATCAACCAGCATTATCAAAATAAGCTGAGGCATTTTCTAGGGTGACTCTCTAAGTCCACTATGATCTTGTCGAGTTTTGAACCCACCCTCTAATTTACTGTATCAGACAAAAATATGGTAACAAGTCAGAGACAACCAAATGAGTTGTACCATGACACATCTTCGAAACATAGTCAAGTTGAAATTCTACACTTCCTCATCAGTAAAGCTAAAGCAATTAATTTAAATGGTAAAATGATTTTCTACAGATATGAACATGAACTTTGGACTGGATAATCACAGAACATTAAAAATAAGGGATGGTCCAATAGAGTCAGTAGAATATGAAACAGAGCAGCTGGATACAATACAATCAATCGATGTACATGAAACATATAAATATCTGGGATATCAACAAGCAAAGAAAATAGATCATAGAGTGATAAAGGGAAAACTCTGACAGAATTTACTTTAAGACTTAAGAGTATCTGCCAAAGAGCTTAATAGTAAAAATATAACAAAGGCAATAAACACTTTTGCTATACCTATATTAATGTATTCTTTTGGCATGATATCTTGGTCCAAAATCAATCTGGAAAACTTACAAAGGAAAATAAGAACAAAAATGCCATATTTTAGAAAATGCTATGTACACTCGAATGCACTTAGGTTAACACTACCTAGGACAGAAGGAGGAAGGGGAATAACAGACATTAAAAATTTATGCAACAGTTCGATAAAACTTCTAAGGATATACTTTCATCAACAAAAACAGGATTCAGCACTCCATGTAAGCACATGCAAATCTGATAAGAAGTACACACCACTAAACGTAAGTGAAAGCAAAACCAAGAAAAATGAAGAAATTGTCACCGTAGAAGAAAAACTTAAGCAATGGAAGAGCATAGCCCTCCACGGAAGCCATCCTCACAAACTGAGCAGACTAGACATCAACAAGGAAGAGTTGAACATCTGGCTCAGAGTTGGAGATCTCTTCCTGGAAGCAGTGGGGTTCCTTATGGCAATACAGGACCAGGTGGTTAACTCAAAATATTATCAAAAATGTATAATAAAACACCAAAAAGACAAAAAATGTAGAAAATGCCAAGAGAAACCAGAAACAATCCAACTTATTACAGGATCCTGAAGCAGTTTAAATCAACCTGATTACTTACAGAAGCACAATCAAATGGCAAACATCATTCACCAAAATCTTGCTTTAAAATACAAACTCATAAAAGACAGTATAGCTTACTTTAAGTACAAGCCTGATCCTATTCTAGAGTCAGATTCGTACAAATTATATTACTGCTGATCCATTAGTACAGATTGGTCAATCCATAATAACCATCCAGGTATAATATTACAGGATAAGCAAGGAAAAATATATTACTTACTAGATATAGCCATTCCAATCACACATAATATACAAAAATTAGTAAGTGTAAAACACCGAAGATATGCTGAATTGAAAGAGGAAATCGAAGGACTATGGAACATGAACAAGGTATATATTGTCCCAATAGAATATCCACAATTGGTAGCATCCCAAAGTCACTACACAATAGCATTAAGCAATTAAACCTATGCGCCATATTTATGTAAATCTCCAGAATGCCGCAATGCTAAACACCACTGCGGTAGTCCGAAAGTTCCTAGCAATTGAGAAATGAATGTACTTGGCTATGCCCCTATCTCAGGTTTTACCAGGTTGAGCTGTGAAAAAACAAAAATACACAAATAATTAAATAAATTAATAAATAAATAACACTGAGATGTGAGTTGTCAGGTCCTTGAAAGTGAGCCCATAGGTTCTATTCAGTGTTGTGGTTAGTATTGGTTGGTTTCCTACATGTTTGGGTATAATAGGGAGATATTTGGGGGTAGAAATTGATCCATGACTTAGTACCCAGAGCAGAGAATGGTACAAATATTAAGCAGATTAGTTAGCATTTACAGCGAAAGAGACCCAGTTGATGTTTCAGGTTATTGACTTTTCAGTAGAATTTTGATCGAACCTGGATCAATTCAGTACAGGCAAATAGTGTGCAATTTTTGTTTTAAATATGCTCAATGTTCACTGTGCTGTCCACACAGTTATATGCAGGAACAATGCATTATTTCATAAGAATTGCATTTTAAAGTACAATAAGCAGAAATGATGGGGCTTCTTAAATTGTTACTTCTTAACTGTCATCAGTCAATCATTCATTCAAGAGGCAGGACTAGTTTGGGGTAGCTTTGCCTTTGCACTGTGGATGGGAGACAAGAGCAGACAGCATGCATCTTTGAAAGTGTGCGCCGCTGGAAGTATGCACCCAGACCATTCACTGCAGTCACACCCTGCACATTTTTATTATTGCTATTAAGGATTTTACCTAAAGCAGAATCACTCTCGCATTCCTTTATTAATGAAAGTAATCTTCCATTTACACATTTACAACTCGTGGTG
Organism: Hemitrygon akajei; assembly: GCF_048418815.1. Taxonomy (NCBI): domain Eukaryota; kingdom Metazoa; phylum Chordata; class Chondrichthyes; order Myliobatiformes; family Dasyatidae; genus Hemitrygon; species Hemitrygon akajei. The sequence continues at coordinate 27,671,669 of NC_133125.1, forward strand.
ATCGTTTTGTACAGACCTGATCCCTACAATATTACAGCAGAGACTTCAATTGTGCATTACATGCTGACCACATTGGCTCCATGTGCAAGAGGCTCATGGACACTAAGACACTACTTATCACAGCACTTTATACGTGTGCCGTTGTTGTTGAGCATTTTGTTTTCACATCATCTTCTACTCTATGGAACATTTCAATGTTGTGCTACATGATAAGACTTCTCATGTATTTTTAATCTATGAAGAGATCTAAGCTGATTTGGTCCATCCCAGAACTACTTCTGATGAAGTCCTGACGAACAGTCTCAGCCCAAAATATTGACTGCTCATTTCAACAGTTGCTGCCTGATCTGCTGAGTTCATCCAGCTTGTTTGTACGTCCAGAACTACTTTGTTGCCCCTCATTTAAATTACTAATGAATTGTGCAACAGGCCTGCATATTCTTATTCCCTCTCCTTTACCAATGTGTTTTTACCTAAAGCTAGTGTCTGTGAGAAATTTTACTGGTCCACATCTAGCTTGATAGCATGATCCAACCAGAGCAATCTTTCACCTCACATAATACAGCTACTGAGGTAGCAAATTTTCGAAGGACAAATATAGGTACAAGTTCTTCAACATCCAAGTCGTAGAGTCATAGAACCTACAGCACAGAAAAAGGCCCTTTGGCCCATCTAGTCTGTGCTGGATCATTAATCTGCTTAGTCTCACTGACCACAGCCCTCCATACCCCTTTCATCCATGTATCTATCCAAATTTCTCTTAAATGTTGAAATCAACCCGGCATCCATCACTTGCACTGGCAGCTCATTCCATACCCTCATCACCCTCTGAGCAAAGTCGTTCACTCTCATGTTTCCCTTAAACATTTCAACTTCCACCTTTAACCCATGACCTCGAGTTGTAGTCTCAGCCAACCTCAGTGGAAAATGTCTACTATCTATACCCCTCATAATTTTATATACTGTACCACTATCAAATCTCCACTCCATCTTTTACATTCTGGAGAATAAAGTTCTAATATATTCAACTTCTGCTGATAAATCAGGTTCTCAAGTCCCAGCAACATCCTTGTAAATTTTCTCTGCACTCTTTCAATCTTATTTAGACAGCTAGATAGATAGATACTTTCATGATCCCAAAGGAAATTACAGTGTCACAGTAGCATTACAAGTGCACAGATACAAATATTAGAAGAGAAGAGGAAAACATTTAAAAAAAGTAGCCACAAACAGTCTTATAGGAAGGGGTCATCACTTCCCCGGCTATAGGTGGACTCATTATAGAGCCTAATGGGAAGGCAAGAATGACCTCATATGGTATTCTTTGGGCAGAGCAGTTGTCTTAGTCCGCTACTAAAAGTGTTCCTCTGTTCAGCAAAGGTGCCATGCAGAGGGCAAGAAATATTGTCCAGAATTGCCAGGATTTTCTTTAGGGTCTTTTGATCTACCACAGCCTTAGTGTGTCCAGTTTGACTCCTATAACAGAGCCAGCCTTTCTAATCAGTCCACTGAGCCTGTTGGCATCACCCATGTTGATGACATTGCCCCAGCACACCACCACATAGAAGATTGTACTGGCGATCGTACATCTTTCCTGTAGGTACTCTAGGTGAACAAACTGTACACAATACTCCGAATTAGGCCTCACCAATGTCTTATACAATTTCAACATAACATACCAACTCCTGTAAATACGTTGATTTATGAAGGCAAACAGCTTTCTTTATGACTCTATCTGCCTGTGGAGGGATGGGTTAGTAAAATTGCTGATGACACAAAGTTTGGAAGTGTTGTGGATAGTGTGGTCTGCTGTCAGAGGTTACAGTGGGATGTTGATAGGATACAAAACTGGTCTGAGAAGTAGCAGATGGAGTTCAACTGAGATAAGTGTGAGATGGTTCATTTTGGTAGGTCAAATACGATGGCAGAATATAGTATTAATGGTAAGACTCTTGGTAGTGTGCAGGATCAGAGGAATCTTGGGGTCCGAGTCCATAGGACACTCAAAGCTGCTACACAGGTTGACCCTGTGGTTAAGAAGCCATACAGAGCATTGGCCTTCATCAATCATGGGAGAGTGTTTAAGAGCTGAGAGGTAATGTTACAGCTTTATAGGACTCTGGTCAGACCCCACTTGGAGTACTGTGCTCAGTTCTGGTCACCTCGTTACAGAAAGTATGTGGAAACTATAGAAAGGGTGCAGGGGAGATTTACAAGGATATTGCCTGGATTAGGGAACATGCCTTATGAGAATAGGTTGAGTGAACTCGGCCTTTTTTCCTTGGAGTGACGAAGGATGAGAGGTTACCTGATAGAGGTGTACAAGACAATGAAAGGCATTGATCATGTGGATAGTCAGAGGCTTTTTCCCAGGGCTGAAATGGCTAACACAAGAGGGCACAGTTTTAAGGTGCTGGGGAGTAGGTTTAGAGGAGATGTCAGGGGTAAGTGTTTTTACTCAGAGAGTGGTGAGTGCGTGGAATGGGCTGCTGGCGACGGTGGTGGAGGTGGATACGATGGGATCTTTTAAGAGACTCCTGGATAGGTACATGGAGCTTAGAAAAATAGAGCGCTATGGGTAACCCTAGGTAATTTCTAAAGTAAGTACATGCTCAGCACAGCATTGTGGGCTGAAGAGCCTGCATTATGCAGTAGGTTTTCTATGTTTCTACAACACCACTTTCAAGTAATTATAGATCTGTATTTCCAGATCCCTCTGTTCTACCCTACTCCTCAATGCCCCACTGTCCACCATTTAAAACCTACCTTGGTTGATCCTCCCAACATGTAATACCTCACATTTTTCTGCTTTAAATTTCATCTGCCATTTTTCCCGCTGGTCCAGATCACACTGTATGCTTTGATGGTCTTCCTCACTATCTACCACTACTACAGATGGTGTCATCTGCACAAGGTTGATTATTTTTCCTTTTAGATATAATAACCAAATAATCTGTTTAATGTGGGACCATGCCCAAGATAATCCCTTCCCTCAATGATTTCAGACTAGGTGATGAGGAGCATTAGAAATAAAGAATGTGACAGCTGGAAGTGAATTGCAGAGTCGAGTTATGATCTGAATATACAGGCTATTGTTCCCTCACTCCTATCTCCTTTTCTTTCTATGTGATAAAAAACACGATGGATGCTGCTAGGACAAGGGGAATAGACTGTCTGGGGTTCAATACACCATTACTGCACAGCTGGTTGCACATGTGTGTGTGGAAAACTTTTTGATTTTCAGAATGCAGAGGCCCGTGAGGTGAAGTGGGCTCAGTTTAAGGAATATTGGATTTAGCAGAAAATTGAGTACTGTACAAAATCTAGGGAGATATCTTGCTGGTACACAGTGTGTGAAAACCTTCATATTAAAAAGAAATGATGTGGTTATGATCACCTGTGCAGATGAAAAGGGGCTTGAGGCAATAGATGTTGAAAGTAGTGATCTTCAGAAAGCTGCGTTGTTCTGGCCCAGGTAGCTTTGTTATAAGTCTGTGTTAGAAGATGACAGTTGCCCTTGAGAATACTAGACACCTATGTGCTTCTCTTTAAATAATGTTCAGCAACTTCTGAATCCTACACTGCTTTACTTTCTACTCATTTTTCAAGGTTTGGGCTTCACAGCCAAGACCAGCATCAGTTTCCGGTGCTTAACTGTCTTTTAAAGGTGGTGATGAACTGCTGTAGTCCTTTTGATGAATTTACAAGTAAGAGAGTTCCGAGATCTAGTTTTAGTGAACCTGGAGGATAGGTGATATATTTCTGGAATTAAAATGGTGTGTGACATAGAGGGGAACCTATTGCTGTTGCCACGCACACAGTCTTCTTGATGGCAGAGATTGCAATATTGGGGGATGCTTTCAGAGCAGCCTAGCCAGGGACATAAAACAGTACACATATTACAGGCATTTGGCCTATGATGTCATGCCAACCTTTTATCCTACTCCAAGATCAATCTAACTCTTTGTCACACCTCAAAGTGGTGACCAGAGGGAGGCAGAGATGACAAGGCCAATCCTTTCCTGCTCATGTATCTTTCTGGCTAATTATTAGTTTCTGGTTATCACCTCTGCCTTGTTTGTAGCCCAAAACATGTTCCTTGTCCCTTTTGCTCAGTCTTGGCATCAGAATCAGGTTTACTATCACCTGCATGTGTTGTGAAATTTGTTAACGTAGCAGCAGCAGTTCAATGCAATACATAACATAGAAGAAAAAAAACCAAAATAAAATAACAATAATAATAATAATAATAATAATAATAAAAAATAAATAAATAAATAAATAAATTACAGTATATGTATTTTGAATAGATTAAAAATCATGCAAAAACAGAAATAATATATATTAAAAAAGTGAGGTAGTGTCCAATTATGCCATTTAGGAATCAGAAAGCAGAGGGGAGGAAGTTGTTCCTGAATCGCTGATTGTGTGCCTTCAGGCTTCTGTACCTCCTGCCTGATGGTAACAGTGAGAAAAGGGCATGCCCTGGGTGCTGGAGGTCCTTAATAATGGACGCTGCCTTTCTGAGACACCGCTCCCTGAAGATGTCCTGGGTACTTTGTTGGTTATTACCCAAGATGGAGCCGACTAAATTTATGCCACTCTGCAGCTTCTTTCGGTCCTGTGCAGTAGCCCCCCCCCCCCCACCCCCCTGCCATACCAGACAGCGATGCCGCCTGTCAGAATGCTCTCCACAGTACATCTATAGAAGTTTTTAAGTGTATTTGTTGACATATCAAATCTCTTCAGACTCCTAATGAAGTATAGCTGCTGTCTTACTTTCTTTATAACTGCATCAATATGTTGGCACCAGGTTAGATCCTCAGAGATCTTGACACCCAGGAACTTGAAACTGCTCACTCTGTGAGGATTGGTATGTGTTCCTTCATTTCACCCTTCCGGAAGTCCACAATCAGCTCTTTCATCTTACTGACATTGAATGCTAGGTTATTGCTGTGAAACCACTCCACTAGTTGGCATATCTCACTCCTGTACACCCTCTCATCGCCACCTGAGATTCTACCAACAACGGCTGTATCATCAGCAAATTTATTGATGGCATTTGAGCCATGCCTAGCCACACAGTCACATGTATATAGAGAGTAGAGCAGTGGGCTAAGCACATACCCCTGAGGTGCACCAGTGTTGATGGTCGGCGAGGAGGAGACGTAATCACCAATCCACACAGATTGTGGTCTACCAGTTAGGAAGTGGAGGATCCAATTGTAGAGGGAGGTACAGAGGCCCAGGTTCTGCAACTTCTCAATCAGGATTGTGGAAATGATGGTATTAAATGCTGAGCTATAGTCGATGAACAGCATGCTGACGTAGGTGTTTGTGTTGTCCAGGTGGTCTAAAGCTGTGTGAAGAACCATTGAGATTACTTCTGCCATTGATCTATTGTGGTGATAGGCAAATTGCAATGGGTCATCTTTTGTGAATGAAGCCTTTCATCTGTCTGTGGGAATCTCTAGTTTCTGGAACTCTAGGTAATGATTTTTGGATTTTTGACTTTGCCTGTGAGTATTTTTTGAACTCCCGCCTGTACTTTACCTGCTAAGGAATCCAATGAAGCCTTGTTGGATGTTTTCCTCTAATTTTTATGTGACTTGTCTCTGCAATTAGGTTCATCACTATTCAGTGTGAGGGCAAGCTAAAACTGAGGTTACCTAGTCAGCTGTGACATCCCTCCCTCTCAAATAGCCCTCCACCTTGCTTTCATCCAAAATGTACACACTGTCATCATTACCAACATAGGAGGGCTAACACCTCAGGTCAAGATTCAGCTGTTTACCAACACCTAAAGGATAAGGGACACTCCTTTGATAACAATGTGCACATTTTGGACAGGGAGAACAGGTGTTTGAAAGAGGGGTTAAAGAAGCCATCTTTGCCAAATTGGAAAACCCATTCATGCAAAGATAAGACTAACGATCCTCTCATTACCTCTATGACTCTTAACAACCCTCGTGATTGCTATATCTTTTAAACAACTCAGAGTTTATAAGCTGGAAAACTACTCACTATGGATTAGAACAGAAGAAGCCTCATGGATGAGTGATGAAATGGCTTCTAGACAACACAGCAAGTCAAGTTGCCTTGATTTACTACTGCTTGATATACAATGACCTGGATGACTGAGAACCTTCATGGATATGGCCAAAGTAATCTAAACTGTAGTGATTGGGCTTTTGCCAGTTAGTTCAAGGACTCTGAATGTTTGAAAGGAAGTAACTTTTCTTGAATCTGGCTGCTGGTATCTGTGAAAATATGGTTGACGTCCCACCTCTTCCTAGAGTAGAATGGAATAAAAGGGACACAATAAATTAATAAGCATATTACCAGAAGCCCTTTAAGTGTTAAAACAATCTCTAAATGCGGCTACAATTTTGACCAAGTTATTTTAAAATGACATGTCAATATAAAGAGTTTCCCTGAAGTTTACAGTATTTTACCCAACATTAGCTGAGGATCATTTTAAATATCATTGGAATAGTGCCTTTGTGAATTGATGGAGAAAAGTATGTGCAAAAAACAAAACAATTTGAGTCATAGATTTATTAAGTTACAGAGTTGTACTGCAGAGAAATAGACCCTTTAGCTCACCACTCGCACCAGCTATTCTAAATCCATTTCCCACTTTAATTCCTCATCCTTCCTTAACTTCTCTTTTTGAGTACTGCTGAAACATAACAATCGCATTTGCCTCCCACGTCTCCTCTCACAACACATTTTAGATAACAACCATCTGTGTATTTAAAAAAAAACAAAGAAACCTCAGTTACCTTTAAAATCTCCTCCCTTTCACCTTAAACCTAATCCCTCTTGTTTCTGACACCCCTACCATGGGGAAAAGGTTCTGAATAGTTACCCTACTAATACATCTCATAATTTTATATACCCTATATAAAATTACTTTGGTATTGTTTGCTCCAGAATTACCAGCACAGCCTATTCAATCTTGCCCTATAACTAAAGTTTTTCAGTCTCTGCAAGCTCTTGGTGAAAACTTCCCTGCACTCTCTCCATTGCAATCTTATTCTTTCCCTAGTACGACTGGAAGAGCATACAATGCTCTGTGTGTGGGTGGCCTGCCTAGTGTTTGTAAAGTTGTGGCATTATGTCCCAATTCTGATATTCAATGTCCTAACTGATGAAGGCAGTCATCTCAAATGCTGCCTTCACTAAACTGCTTACCTGTGTTGCCATTTTAGGAGAACAATGGACTAGTACTCCCAAAAAAATCAGCTTGCTGGATTAAATTTCTTCTTCCAACACTTGGCCAAAATTTCCAGCCAATTCTTATTCTGCTGTAGTCTTAAATAACCTTCTTCACTATCCACAACACCATCAAATTGTGTATCAAATGAAAAGTTATTAACCATACCTCTGATGATCAGAACAAGAGTACTGGGAATTTCTACAGTTAAGCCTGTTAATGTGTACAGCATCAGTGAAAGTGCCTTCAGCAGCATTATCATGGTGGATACCACAGCCAATGTGACAGGTGAAACAGCAGAACAGTGAATCTACTCTCGGGAAGGGCAGTGATCCCATGCTACCAAGCGTGAAGAATTAAAATTGCTATCCCCTTACAAGAAACTAAAATACTTATTGAAAACAACAAATTCTTAAGACTCAGGGTCAGAATCAACACCTAGTCCTCAAATAAAAACACTTATCTTGACAGATATGATGCTGTACCTGCTCAGATACAGTCATGTCTTCAGGGATGTGAAGTTGACCCTAACACAAAAAAATCAAATCAACCAACGCATTGCATAGAGTTTGTGTGGGAAGAGGAAAACAAAATCCCTTGTACCTTACCATTTCAAATATAACAGTGTTGTTTGTTTTTAAATCACCAATAATTAAATCTTTAGAGAAAATGATGGTGTCCTTAAACTGTTAAAGGGAGTAAGAATAGGTAAAAGAAATTACACTAAAATGATAATCTTGAGTAATCAATTGAAGTCTGTTCCCATAGATAATATTATTTCTTTACTCAGAGAGTGATAGCTGTGTGGAATGAGCTTCCTGTAGAAGTAGTAGAGGCCAGTTCAGTTGTGTCATTTAAGGTAAAATTGGATAGGTATATGGACAGGAAAGGAGTGGAGGGTTATGGGCTGAGTGCGGGTAGGTGGGACTAGGTGAGATTAAGAGTTCGGCATGGACTAGGAGGGCCGAGATGGCCTGTTTCCGTGCTGTGATTGTTATATGGTTATAATATGTGGAAGTCAATTGAGTGGATTTCAAATTTGTTATTTGTGAATAATCTAACATTACAAAACAATATAATCTGAACTTATGTAGTCTCTATATCACCTAGCTAATCTACAGCATCTACATTTCAACTAGGCAAAAACTGAAAATATATCTATGTTTGGATTGGTATTTTTGGGTGTGCCTAAATTTTATTTCATAATCTATAAAATAATGTTGGAAACTATTACAGACATATGATACATTTATTAGGAAATGAAACAGAACTTAATTTGAAGCTAACAGAAGAACTCAAGCATCAAACTTGAAATAGATTTATTTATAAGGAATATATAGCTGGAAGTGAGGCTATATGCTAAACTGTAAAATCAAGTGAATGATTAAAAAGAAGAGGCATTCTACGTGTTCATTCATACCATGTCAGTGTGAAAATTAGACTTAATGTTCAGGTAAGTGAAATGTAGTTGTTGTGGTGTTATAGACTATAAAGAAACAAAAAAAATTCTAATGCATGAGCCTGAATTACAAGGGAGAGATGATAGGATTCTGTATATGAAAAATGATACATATTGAGGTTGGAGTATTTGTATTTCACAATGAAAGGATTATTGTGTCAGATTCGGTTGTCTGGATGATCAGAACACACTGTTGTGCATAGCTGGCTCTACTAAAACAAATGATAACTCCTTGATATAACATGCAGTCTAAACTCCTGATGTAGAGTGCAAAAAGTTGGCACAAAAAAGGCAGATTCATTGGGGACTGATGGAGTGGCAACATTTGCTTTACTGTCACAAAAGCCATATAAAGGAGGACCCTCAAAGCACGATAGTTAAAAGTGGTTATAAAGTAGCTGGCTGTCAAACATGTAGGAAACACTTAGCATAATGGGAAAATTAGGCTTAGGTACAGGTTTAGATAATATGGATCTGATATTTGAGAGGATCATTGTTGGGTAGGCCATAAGACCATAAGATATAGCAGCAGAATAGGCCATTTGGCCCATTGAGTCTGCTCCATCATTTCATCATGCCTGATCCAATTTTCCTCTCACCCCCAATCTCCTGCCTTCTCCTGTATCCCTTCGTGTCCTATCCAATCAAGAATCTACCAACCTCTGCTTAGACATACATAAATACTTGGCCTCCACAGGGGCCTGTGGTAAAGAATTCCATAGATTCACCACTCTCTGGCTAAAGAAATTCCTCCTCATCTTCATTCGAAAAGGACGCCCCTCTATTCTGAGGCTGTGTCCTCTGGTCTTTGACTCGCCCTCCATAGGGGATTTGATAGGGAGAAAGTAAAGTCTGATGTAGCAGTATTTCGGTGGAGTAAGGGAAATTAGTGGTATTAGTTGGCTAAAGTAAATTAATACTTTACTTTAATTTAATTTAAAGTTGACAGGGATGTCAGCAGAGCAGAAATGGTGTGCGTTTCTGGGAAAAATGAGGAAAGTGCAGGACATATGTATTCCTAAAATGAAGGAATACTCATATGGTAAAATAGTACAACCATGGCTGACAAGGAAGTCAGAGCTATTGTAAAAACAAAAGAAAGGGCATATAACAAAGCAAAAATTAGTGGGAAGATAGAGAATTGAAAAGTTTTTAAAAACCTACAGAGAGCAACTAAAAAAATCATTAGAAGGGAAAAGATGAAATATGAAAGCAAGCTAGTAAATAATATCAAAGTAGATAGTAAAAGTTTTTTCAATTATGTTAAAAATATAAGAGAAATGAGAGTGGATTTAGGACTGCTAGAAAATGAGGCAGGAGAAATAATAATGGAGGACGAGGAGATGGCTGCTGAACTAAGTGAGTATTTTGCATCAGTTTTCACTGTGGAAGACACTATTAGTATGTCTGATGTTGTAGTGTGTGAGCAAGAGAAATGGGTGCAGTTACTGTTACAAGAGAGAAGGTGCTCAAAAAGCTGAAAGACCTAAAGGTACATAAGTCACCCGGACCAGAGGAACTGAACCCTAAGGTTCTGAAAGAGGCAGCGTTAGAGATTGTGGTGGCATTAGAAATTAACTTTCAAAAATCATTGGACTGTGGCATGGTGCCAGAGGACTGGAAAATTGCAAATGTTACTCCACTCTTTAAGAAAGGAGGAAGGCAGCAGAAAGGAAATTATAGACCAGTTAGCCTGACTCAATGGTTGAGAAGATGTTAGAGTCAATTGTAAGGATGAGTTGATGGAGTACTTGGTGGCACGGGACAAGATAGGACAAAGTCAGCATGGTTTCCTTCAGGGAAAATCCTGCCTGACAAACCTGATGGAATTCTTTGAGGAGATTTCAAGTAGGATAGATAAAGGGGATGCTGTGGATGTTATACATGTGGATTTTCAGAAGGCCTTTGACAAACTGCCACACATGAGGCTGCTTACCAAGTTAAGAGCCCATGGTATTACAGGAAAGTTACTAACATAGTTAGAGCATTGGCTGATTGGTAGGAGGCAATGAGTGGGAATAAAAGGATCTTTTGCTGGTTGGCTGCCAGTGATTAGTGGTGTTCCACAGGGGTCAGTGTTGGAACCACTTCTTTTTATGCTGTATATTAATGATTTAGATGTTGGAATAGATGGCTGTGTTGCCAAGTTTGCAGATGATATGAAGATTGGTGGAGGGGCAGGTAGTGTTGAGAAAACAAGGTAGGATGCAGAAGGACTTAGACAGATTAGGAGAATGGGCAGGGAAGTGGCAAATGAAATATAATGTTGGAAAATGCATGGTCATGCACTTTGGTAGTAGAAATAAATGTGCAAAATATTTTCTAAATGAGGAGAAAATCCAGGATTCTGAGATGCAGAGGGACTTGGGAGTTCTTGTGCAGAACTCCTTGAAGGCTAACTTGCAGGTTGAGTCAGTGGTGAGGAAAGCAAAGCCATGTTAGCATTCACCTCAAGAGGTCTAGAATACAAGAGCAAGGATGTGATGCTGAGGCTTTATGAGGCATGGGTGAGGCCACATTTTGAGTACTGTGAACAGTTTTGGGGCCCGTCATCTTAGAAAAGAGGTGCTGGCATTGGAGACGGTCCAGAGGAGGTTCACAATGATGATTCCAGGAATGAAAGAGTTGTACGAGGAATGTTTGATGGCTCTGTGTCTGTACTCGCTGGCCAGGCAGCATCAATGGCAAAGAGTAAACAGTCAACGTTTTGGGCTGAGACTCTTCATCAAGACTGGAAAGAAAAAGATGAGGTCAGAGTATGAAGGTGGGGGGAGGGGAGGAAGAAATACATAGGTGATAGGTGAAACCAGGAGGAGGAGGAGTGAAGTAAGGAGCTGAGAGTTGATTGGTGAAAGAAATAAAGGGCTAGAGAGGGGGCAATCTGATAGGAGAGGACAGAAAGCCATGGAAGAAAGGGAAGGGGGAGGAGAACCAGAGGGAGGTGATGGGCAGTAAGGAGATAATGTGAAAGAAGGGAATGGGGAATGGTGAAGGAGAGGTGGGGAGGGCCATTACCGGAAATTCAGGAAATTGCTGTCCATGCCTTCAGGTTGGAGGCAACCCAGATGGAATATAGGGTGTTGTTCCTCCAACCTGAGTGTGGTCTCATTGCAACAACAGAGGCAGCCATGGACTGCCATGTCAGAATGGGAAATGGAATTAAAATGGGGGGCCACTGGGACATCCTGCTTTTTCTGGTGGGTGGAGCATAGGTGCTTGGGGAAGTGATCTCCTGATCTATATCAAGGCATCACCGGGAGCACCGGATATGGTAGATGACTCCAACAGGGTCACAGGTGAAGGGTCACCTCACCTGGAAGGACTGGTTGGGACCCTGAATGGTAGTGAGGGAGGAGGTGTAGGGGCAGCAGTAACACTTGTTCTGCTTGCAAGGATAAGTGCTAGGTGGGAGATCAGTGGGGAGGGATGAATGAACAAGGGAGTCACGTAGGGAGTGATTTCTATGGAAAGCAGAAAGTGGTTAGGGGCGGGAGATAAAATGTGCTTGGTGGTGGGATCCCATTGGAGATTACAGAAGTTACGGAGAATTATGTGCTGAGGATGGTGGGGTGGTGGCCTTTTCTATTAGTTACCTGTGGCAAATTCAGATGCATTAACACAGCTTAGCCTCTATAAATGTTGCCTGATTTCTTTTGGTATTTTGAGCATTTTATTACAGATTTGCTGAAACTCCAGCATTTTGAATTTCCCTGTTCCAGAATCTTTTTTCTTGCTCTCAACAGTCCTCATTCAGCTTCCTTTATTTATACTCCTCCACACAGACCAGTTTTGATTACAATCATTCACTCTTTCTGTTGGATTGTACTAAATGCAATTGTGTCTACCCAGTCAAAAGCATTCTAACTTGAGATAGCATTAACTCCACATAGGATTTCATACTCTTGTAATCTTGAAATTCAGACTTTCTTTACAATTTCATACCTTGGAAATGCCACATCTCTTTTGAGGTGTAATTATAACACTCACCATCTCTGTCATTCCTTTCTATGTATTCTCTTTTGATGGTACTAATTTTAGGTATCTGTAGAATTTTAACTGAAACTTCATGCCATGATTTCCATTTCTCTCTCCCAGCAAGGGAAAGATGCTCAGGTCAACACATTCTACTTTTTATATAAAGCAAGATATTTCTGTGAAACATGTCATTAGAAGCTGGTAGAATCAGATGGGTTGGCAGATGTTCAGTCCAATCAATTTACCAATTGATTGTAAGCAATAAATTTACTATTTTTGCCAATAACCACCGGAAAAGGATTCCATTCAGTTACACTGCCAACTTGTTTCCCTTTTCCAGAGTTCAGCACTTATTCAGTAGAGTCAATATTCAAAATTAAATTACTTGTGTGCTTATAACCATATAACCATATAACAATCACAGCACGGAAACAGGCCATTCCGGCCCTCCTAGTCCGTGCCGAACTCTTAATCTCACCTAGTCCCACCTACCCGCACTCAGCCCATAACCCTCCACTCCTTTCCTATCCATATACCTATCCAATTTTACCTTAAATGACACAACTGATCTGGCCTCTACTACTTCTACAGGAAGCTCATTCCACACAGCTATCACTCTCTGAGTAAAGAAATACCCCCTCGTGTTTCCCTTAAACTTTTGCCCCCTAACTCTCAAATCATGTCCTCTCGTTTGAATCTCCCCTACTCTCAATGGAAACAGCCTATTCACGTCAACTCTATCTATCCCTCTCAACATTTTAAATACCTCGATCAAATCCCCCCTCAACCTTCTACGCTCCAATGAATAGAGACCTAACTTGTTCAACCTTTCTCTGTAACTTAAGTGCTGAAACCCTGGTAACATCCTAGTAAATCGTCTCTGCACTCTCTCTAATTTATTGATATCTTTCCTATAATTCGGTGACCAGAACTGTACACAATATTCCAAATTTGGCCTTACCAATGCCTTGTACAATTTTAACATTACATCCCAACTTCTGTACTCAATGCTCTGATTTATAAAGGCCAGCGTTCCAAAAGCCTTCTTCACCACCCTATCTACATGAGACTCCACCTTCAGGGAACTATGCACTGTTATTCCTAGATCTCTCTGTTCCACTGCATTCCTCAATGCCCTACCATTTACCCTGTATGTTCTATTTGGATTATTCCTGCCAAAATGTAGAACCTCACACTTCTCAGCATTAAACTCCATCTGCCAACGTTCAGCCCATTCTTCTAACCGGCATAAATCTCCCTGCAAGCTTTGAAAACCCACCTCATTATCCACAACACCTCCTACCTTAGTATCATCAGCATACTTACTAATCCAATTTACCACCCCATCATCCAGATCATTTATGTATATTACAAACAACATTGGGCCCAAAACAGATCCCTGAGGCACCCCGCTAGTCACCGGCCTCCATCCCGATAAACAATTATCCACCACTACTCTCTGGCATCTCCCATCTAGCCACTGTTGAATCCATTTTATTACTCCAGCATTAATACCTAACGACTGAACCTTCTTAACTAACCTTCCATGTGGAACTTTGTCAAAGGCCTTGCTGAAGTCCATATAGACTACATCCACTGCCTTACCCTCGTCAACATTCCTCGTAACTACTTCAAAAAATTCAATAAGGTTTGTCAAACATGACCTTCCACGCACAAATCCATGCTGGCTACTCCTAATCAGATCCTGTCTATCCAGATAATTATAAATACTATCTCTAAGAATACTTTCCATTAATTTACCCACCACTGATGTCAAACTGACAGGTCTATAATTGCCAGGCTTACTTCTAGAACCCTTTTTAAACAATGGAACCACATGAGCAATACGCCAATCCTCCGGCACAATCCCTGTTTCTAATGACATCTGAAAGATCTCCGTCAGAGCTCCTGCTATCTCTACACAAACTTCCCTCAAGGTCCTGGGGAATATCCGGTCAGGACCCGGAGATTTATCCACTTTTAAATTTCTTAAAAGCGCCAGTACTTCCACCTCTTTAATTGTCATAGGTTCCATAACTTCCTTACTTGTTTCCCACACCTTACACCATTCGATATCCTTCTCCTTAGTGAATACCGAAGAGAAGAAATCGTTCAAAATCTCTCCCATCTCCCTCGGCTCCACACATAGCTGACCACCCTGATTCTCTAAGGGACCAATTTTATCCCTCACTATCCTCTTGCTTTTAATATAACTGTAGAAGCCTTTCGGATTTACTTCCACCTTATTTGCCAAACCAAACTCGTAACTTCTTTTAGCTTTTCTAATCTCTTTCTTAAGTTTCCTTTTACATTCTTTATATTCCTCGAGCAATTCCTTTACTCCATGCTGCCTATATCTATTGTAGACATCCCTCTTTTTTCGAACCAAGTTTCTAATATCCCTTGAAAACCATGGCGCTTTCAAACCTTTAACCTTTCCTTTCAACCGAACAGGAACATAAAGATTCTGTACCCTCATAATTTCACCCTTAAATGACCTCCATTTCTCTATTACATCCTTCCCATAAAACAACTTGACCCATTCCACTCTCTCTAAATCCCTGCGCATCTCCTCAAAGTTAGCCTTTCTCCAATCAAAAATCTCAACTCTAGGTCCAGTCCTGTCCTTCTCCATAATTATATTGAAGCTAATGCTATTGTGATCACTGGACCCGAAGTGCTCCCCAACACATACATCTGTCAGCTGACCTATCGCATTCCCTAACAGGAGATCCAACACTGCCCCATCTCTAGTCGGTACTTCTATGTATTGTTGCAAAAAGCTATCCTGCACACATTTCACAAACTCTAAACCATCCAGCCCTTTTACAGAATGAGCTTCCCAATCTATGTGTGGAAAATTAAAATCTCCCACAATCACCACCTTGTGTTTACTACAAATATCTGCTATCTCCTTACACATTTGCTCTTCCAACTCACGCTCCCCATTAGGTGGCCTATAATACACTCCTATCAGTGTTACTACACCTTTCCCATTCCTCAATTCCACCCAAATAGCCTCCCTAGAGGAGCTCTGTAATCTATCCTTCCAAAGCACCGCCATAAGATTTTCTCGGACAAGCAATGCAACACCTCCTCCTCTGGCCCCTCCTACTCTATCACACCTGAAGCAACTAAATCCAGGAATATTTAGTTGCCAATCACACCCTTCCTGCAACCATGTTTCACTAATAGCTACAACATCATAATTCCAGGTATCAATCCACACTTTAAGCTCATCCACCTTTCTTACAATGCTCCTAGCATTAAAATAGATACATTTAAGATACTCTCCACCTCCTCCTCTCTTTTCATCCCTAGCAATGCATTCAAATCTATTATCCTTTTCTTTCTTCTCCCCTACAACTTCGGGCTGAGCGCATCCCTCCTCCATCACCTGCCTGTCCTCCCTCACACACGGTCTACTTACTTGCTCTACTGGTGAACTAACCTCCTCTCCCATAGTTTCCTCAAATTGATTTCCGCCCCCCCATCTTACTAGTTTAAAGTCTGCCCCGTAGCCCTAGCAAACCTCCCCGCTAGGATATTGGTCCCCCCAGGATTCAAGTGTAACCCGTCCTTCTTGAACAGGTCACGCCTGCCCCAGAAGAGGTCCCAATGATCCAGAAACTTGAATCCCTGCCCCCTGCTCCAGTCCCTCAACCACGCATTCATCCTCCACCTAATTCCATTCCTACTCTCACTGTCGCGTGGTACAGGCAGTAATCCCGAGATTACTACCTTTGCGGTCCTTCTTCTTAACTGCCTTCCTAACTCCCTATACTCTCGTTTCAGGACCTCTTCCCCTTTCCTACCTATGTCATTGGTACCTACATGTACCACGACCTCTGGCTCCTCACCCTCCCACTTCAGGATATCTTGGACGCGATCAGAAACGTCCCGGACCCTGGCACCAGGGAGGCAAACTACCATCCGGGACTCCCGATCACCTCCACAGAACCGCCTGTCTGAACCCCTGACTATCGAGTCCCCTATTACTATGGTCCTCTTTCTTCTATCCCTACCCTTCTGAGCTACAGGGCCGTCCTCTGTGCCGGAGGCCTGGCCACTGTCACTTCCTCCAGGTAGGCTGTCCCCCCCAACAGTACTCAAACATGAGTACTTATTGTCAAGGGGTACAGCCACTGGGGTACTCTCTAGTACCTGCCCCTTCCCCTTCCTGATCGTGACCCACCTATCTGCCTCCCGTGGCCCCGGAGTGACCACCTGCCTGTAACTCCTCTCTATCACCTCCTCACTCTCCCTGACCAGGCGAAGGTCATCGAGCTGCAGCTCCAGTTCCCTAATTCGGTCCCTCAGGAGCTGCAGTTCGGCGCACCTGGCGCAGATGTGGACGTCCGGGAGGCTCGGAGACTCCAGAATCTCCCACATCCGACACCGAGAACAACAAGCTGCCCTCACACTCATACTTCCCGAATAACTGAAAATAACAAGAACTAAAAGATAAGCCTACTGTGCCCTCTTCCGCCTGAGCCCTCTGAGCCCAAGCCCTACACTCTGCTCCCGGCTCACTCCGCTGCCCGCAAACGAAGCTGCCCGCTGCTTAAGGCTGCGTTCTTTTTATATCTTCCCTCCTTCCCAGGCCTCCTTCACGCGCCTGCGCAGTCCCGCCTCTCAGAACTCCGATCTGAGAAGCAATTTGAAAATGGCCGCCGCCGCACTTCTTCTCAGCCTCGCTGTCCTCTTCCAAAAGAGAACTGCCTCACTCCTTCTCTCCTTTTTATATCTTCCCTCCTTCCCAGGCCTCCTTCACGCGCCTGCGCAGTCCCGCCTCTCAGAACTCCGATCTGAGAAGCAATTTGAAAATGGCCGCCGCCGCACTTCTTCTCAGCCTCGCTGTCCTCTTCCAAAAGAGGGGCTTGACTGTATCTGCAGCATTGACTGTTTCAATTGTATCTCTTTTGCAACTGTATGATAGTTTATCCTTTTCCGTCCTTGGGATAAATTGTTATGATTGAATTGACGACCAATATATAGCTTCATCAATGGGTATAACTTTATGGAGTTAGGGTTAGCACTGACACCAGTCTAAGTTTAGTGGATTTAGGAATGGGTCTGTTACAGTGATTTTCCAGAGCTGCATGTGGAAGGCACTTATATTGCTTCTGCTATGGGGGGTATTTCTACAGATATGCTGAGGGTTCATCTGTTGCAGGAGGAATTATTGTACAGTGTTCTGAAACTTAAGTTTTATGCAAGTTTCAAAAGTATGCTCACATACCCTTATCTCATCAAGTGGTGTCTGAATACTTAAGCAAGAAAGGAATCTGATTCAACAATGATAGCATATTTGAATGCTAATGAGTTACATGACAGAATAATGTAATGAAGTAATTGTATGCGTGACACACGAATGTAATTTGTTAATGGTCTGTCACAAAGAAAATGCCATGTTTTGAAGCTCCCACTAATACTGGAGGTGAACATAGATAGTAGTTTGGCTCTTAAATCAATTCCAAACACACTAAAGCTAAGTGACTAAAATAAATAATTTTGAAAAACTAATCGACGTACCCTCTGAGCATTTCTAATTAATACCACTCACCATGGGACTATGTTACTTTATAGGTGTAGAGAGAGAACAGCTCAGTTATCAATGATTTCCTGGCTATGCATTGTTAGTAAATCACAAGAGCACAAGGACACAAAAATAATAGAATCAAGAGTAAATCATTAAGTGCCCCAAGCATGCCTTGCTGTTCAACATAGGCATGGCTGATCTAGTGCCAATTGCTATAATCCTCAATTTATCTAGCTCCTCCTTAAGTATATCTAATAATTTGGCCTTCACTACCCGTAATGGCAGGGGATTCCAAAGATTCATTGCCCTCTAAGGGAAGACATTCCTTTGCACCTCAGCTTTAAATGAATAGTCCCTTATTTTGTAGCTATATGCCCAGCAGTGCAGACTATAATCAGGAGCTTGAGATACTGCATAATGCTGTCTTCAAACAAGAAACATTCCAGCCCTGACACATTTTATATTTGGGGGTTTCAATCAGGTTTGTTTGAAGAAATGCCCGCCCAATTACCATCAGCATATGATCTGTAGCACCAGAGGTCCCTACACACTGGAACACTGCTATACAAAGATAAGGAATGTCTACCATTCCATGCCCAGTCCGCATTTCAGGAAACTGCTCACTTAGTTGTCCTTCTCCTACCTGGAGAGACTAAAGAGCATGGCTCTGGAGATTAGGGCACCAAAGAGGTGGTTACTGGAGGCAGAGGAGTGGTTATGGGATTGCTTTGAGTTGGTGGAGCAGAAGGAATTCACCACCGTTGTCGTGGGCTTCGTGAAATCAGTCATTGTTGAGTGTGTTCCCAGAAAATCATTCAGTCTTCCCCAAGAAGGAGCACTGAGATTTGCAATCAGCGAGGGTCAGGTCAGAGACATTCAAGTCTGGCAACTAAGGACATTACAGAAAGTGCAGGTATGATCTCTGTAAAGTCATCTCACTGGAGAAGCAGCGATTCCGGACTAAACATTAATTAATAAAGGATGCTTAGCAGCTGTGGCAGGGCTTGAATGTGATCACCCCTTACAAAGTGAAATCAAGCAACATGGTGCTTCGCTTCCAGGTGAGCTCAATGCTTTCTATGGTTGCTTTGACCAGCAAAACATGGAGGAACCATCATGAAGTCCCACAGTTCCCAATGTTCCTGTGATTCCTGTCTATAAGGCTGATGTGAGAGCATCCTTCTGGTGAGTGAACCCACGAAAAGCATCCGGCCCAGATGGGGTAGCTGACCATGTACTAAAGACCTGTGCGGATCAACTGGCTGGAGCGTTCACTGAGATCTTTAACCTTTTACTTTGGCAGTCTAAGGTATCCACCTGCTTCAAGCAGGCTTCAATTATGCCAGTGTCCAAGAAGAATCTGGTAACCTGCCTCAATGACTATCATCCAGTAGCACTTAAATCCACGTGATGAAGTGTTTTGAGAGGTTGATGAAATGCATCAACTCTTGCCTGAGAAGTGACTGGGATTCACTCCATTTTTCCTACAGCACAACAGGTGCAATTTCATTGGCTCTGCACTCAACCCTGAAACATCTGGACAACAAAGCTGTATACATCAGGATGCTCTTTATTGACTACACCTCCAAATCAAAGACGGTGATGAATAAGCAGTAGGAGGGAGATTGAAAATCTGGCTGAGTGATGCCACAACAACATCTTTTTCAATGTCAGGAAGACCAAGGAGCTGATTATTGGCTTCAGGAGGAGGAAACTAGAGGTGGAGAGGAACAGCAACTTTAAATACCGCAGTGTTATCATTTCAGAATACCTGTCCTAGGCCCAACACGTAATTGCAATTATGAAGGAAGCACAGCAGTGCCTCTACTTCCTTAGAAGTTTGCAAAGATTTGGCATGGCATTTAAAATTTTAACAAACTTCTAAAGATCTGTGGTGGAGAGTATATTAACTAGATGCATCATAGCTTGGTACGGAAACACTAATGGCCTTGAAGGGGAAAATCCTACTAAAATTAGTGGACATGGCCCAGTCCATCACAGGTAAAGCCCCCCATCCCCACCATTGGGCACATCTAACTGGAGTGTTGTTGCCTGAAAGCAGTATCCATCATCAGGGACACCTACCACCTGGTCTTGCTCTCTTCTTGCCACTGCCATAAAGGTGGAGGTACAGGAGCATCATGACTTGTATTAACAGGTTCAGGAACAATTAATATCCCTCAATATCTTCAGCCAGAGAGGATAACTTCACCAAACTTCATTTGCCCCATCACTGAGTTGTTCCCACAACTTATGGATTCACTTTCAAGGATTATTCACCTCATGTTCTTGATATTTATTGCTTATCTATTATTATTATTTATTTTGTATTTGCACAGGTTGTCTGCCCTGTTGGTGCGATCTTTTATTGATTCTATAAATTTTATTGAATTTGTTAAGTATGCTCACAAGAAAATGTATCTCAGAGTTGTATATGGTGACATATATGTACATTGATAATAAATTTACTTTGAACTTTAAAGTTGAACAATTCTGCTCCTGTGAACAATTCGTAACCCAAACAGCCTGCAGGTTTGAAATATGGCGGTCTACTGAGGTCGCACACACCAGAAAGTGCCTGTAACCCTGCAGCAGCTGACAAATACATACTGCCAGCCTCCAAAATGATTGATTGTATATATGTACTGTACATAGCTTGAGTGTTTATATGCAGTGGAGAACCTGTACACACATTCAATATATATCATATAAATGTGAGTGCTTGACTTTTGGTGTATGTACCAGCCCCTGCCATTAGTTTGATGCTGTCTTCAGTAAGTTTAGTGGCTCTGTCTTTGCCATGCATTTTACTAAAAGGCAATATGCAGGAGTTTAAAGATACTAAAATTTATTATTTAGTTATTTATGCACACAGCATGTAATAGGCCCTTTCAGCCCATCAAGCTATGCTGCCCAGCAACCTCCGACAGCCCTGATTTAAACCTAATCTAATCACAGGATAATTTACAATGACCAGTTAACCTACTAACCAGTAGATCTTGGGGCTGTGGGAGCAAACTGAAGCACCTGGAGAACATCCTACCATATGGCAGCGAGTTGTCACTCCGCCAACAGGGTGGTGGACATCTGGTTCACGCTCTGCACTGAATTACATTACGGCTTCTTTCATGATGTTTCGTCAGTCTGTTGGATGACAGATTTCTGGGTCATTTTGGACACTCAGTCCACTGCTGTGCTTCTCCCAAGATCATCACCTTGTGATGGAGAGTTTTGTGAGTTCCAGAGAACCCGAGACTGATGCTGTCTGGAGTTTAGCTCCTGGTACAGTCACCCGTGGTGATGAGGTCAAGAGGGAGATTCCAGACAAATAGCAATCCAACCAAGACCTCAATGATGGAGCTGGCAGAGGGTGACTGCACATCGCAACAGCAGCAGTGATGGGCCTTGCATTCCATGCCATTAGATACTGACCCCAATCTGTCAACGACTGTGTGCTAGCTGCCTGTGCATCAGCCTCCCCACATTAAACAAAGTCACGCACAGGCATTCTCCATTAAGATAATAACCCCTTAGGAGAGCATCAGACTCTACTCGAGTGATCATACTATTATTATGATGGTGGCAGTGTGACGTCATTTGTCCAAGCCTCCTCTGTGGCATTAAGAAGCCAAGTGATGACTGCTTGTGCTTTAGTGAAGGCTATATCATGGTTGGGTCACATGAGCAAATATAATTGGCCATCATTTCTGTGTTGGACGGGATGGGCTTCAATCTGTGGAAAGTTTTGTCCCTTGACATTGAATACTGTCTGCTTGGCAGACTCCATCAGAATGCTAATGTATGCAAGCAACAACCTTATACCAGATCAAGTCAAGTCACTTTTTATTGTGATTTCGACCATAACTGCTGGTACAGTACACAGTAAAAACGAGACAAAGTTTTTCAGGACCATGGTGTTACATGAAACAGTACAAAAACTACACTGAACTACATGAAAACAACACAGAAGAAAAGAAACAACACTAGACTACAGACCTACCCAGGACTGCATAAAGTGCACAAAACAGTGCAGGCATTACAATAAATAATAAACAAGACAACAGGCGCAGCAGAGGGCAGTAAGTTGGTGTCAGTCCAGTCTCTGGGTATTGAGGAGTCTGATAGCTTGGGGGAAGAAACTGTTACATAGTCTGGTCATGAGAGCCCGAATGCTTCGGTGCCTTTTCCCAGATGGCAAAGGGGAGAAGATTTTGTATGAGGGATGCGTGAGTTCCTTCATAATGCTGTTTGCTTTGCGGATGCAGCGTGTAGTGTAAATGTCCGTAATGGCGGGAAGAGAGACCCCGATGGTCTTTTCAGCTGACCTCACTATCCGCTGCAGGGTCTTGCGATCCGAATCAGTGATCAATATACCAGTGGCATGATGTTGGTCACAGGGAAAATTAGGAAATTTATTATTAGGGAAGTAGAAACAGGCCAATTTGAGAATAATAAAAAGATTGGGTAGGGTCAATTGAAATTATAAAGGGAAAGTCACCTTTGTTATATTTTGTAACTCCAAAACATAAAACTAATCGTAAAAAAATCACGGAGCAGGAGACGATGTACATGTACTTTAGTTTTGCTTTTACTTTTAGCGAATCATACACAAGGTGTGATGACATATGCCCTTCATGTATTTTTACATATAACACGTAATGAATTATGTAAACAAAGCATGCTTAAACAATATATCTACATTACTGAATTATTAAATACACAACAACCTTCATCAAATTAGTGTTTTGAGATCAACCCTAGTAAAATAGATAAGGACAAGCTTGTTGATATTGTTCATGCAAATCTTCAGAAGACATATAATAAGATGCCACCTTGTTTATAGTTTATCTCCATGGTCACCAGTTTTGCTTTTCAGAGATGACCCCTTTCACCAGCTTCCTGTAGCATAACAAGCTTCTTTTGTCTCCTTCCCAGTTCTGACTGTGGCTGGTCAACCTGAAGTATTAACTCAGTTTCTCTTCCCATGGATGTTGCTAGACTTGCTGAGTATTTCCAGCATTTCATGTTCTAAAGCATGTTGTGGAATTTACAGAACAATAATCATCCTCTGGCTCTTCTCCTCACAACTTAAACTGCCATATAGCAAAGTATCATCAACAAACATTTGGTCTCTGCTTCCAAAGTAAGGATTTGTCAGTGGTGAATTGTTGAGCCCCAGCAATGATAGCTGACATCTCGTATGTCACAGCCTTCAAACTACAATTACTAAGTTCTATTTTCCTTCTATTAATCACCTCTCAATCCACAATGATAACTTGTCCTAAATACAATGTGCTCCAGGCTTGAGTAGTATGGTACCTCATTAGAGACCTTCCAAATACACCCCAATGAGTTATCTATACTGCTGGTTTTAACTTCAAAATATAAATGTAATCAATATGGAAGTCATGGACTCTACCCAACCAATTCTATTAATGCATTCATTGTCTTACATCCACTTTGCAAAAAAAGTCTCCAAAATATTTTGTCCTGTTGAGGCCATGTAAATTAGCCTATTATACTCTGGTTTCTCTCTCCCTCCTATATTAAACAGTGGAGTTATATTTTCTAATTTGCAGTCTGTGTGATCCACACCAGATTTTACAATATTTTGAAGATGACAGCCAATGTTCCATTATATCTTCTAAACTTAAGATTGCAGTTGTTAGGTCCTGGGAACTTATTGCTTTGCAGTTCTATTAATTACTCCAATATTAACTTTAGTTCCAATTTTTAATTTCTTTCAGCTTCTCATTCACTCTAAATCTGTAGTTCTCTTGGATTTTGGAAGATATCCCATGTTTCTTTCCAAGAAAACTGATATATCTTTTCTTTAACTACTCTATGAATTCTTTGTTGTCCAATATTCTCCTGTCTGTATATGGAAGAGACCCACGTTAGCCTCTGATATTTGTTTTCCTATTTACAAATCTACAGAAGTTTTTACACTCTGTCCTTATGTTCACAATATCTACAATTTGTTTTCTACCTTTCCTTATCAATGCTGATTTCTGAAATTTTCCTAATTCTTAGATGCACTGAAACACTATAAGCCGTTTTGTTTGATCTAATACCATATTTTAACTTCTCTTGATAGTCATGGCTGGACTTCTTTTCAGTGGTTTAGAATTTTTAACTGTTAGCCATTGCTGGTTATCACATCTTTTAAATGAAGCTTCCCGATCTACCACAGTCATATCATGATCAGCTCTTTAAATTTGCTTAATTCAGAATATAGATGCTAGTTTCAAATTCAAATAATACTTTCAACAGCTATTTAAATGTATCATATCACAATTGATCATTGTTTGCTAAAGGTCTCTTAACTACAAGATCAAATACTTTATATTAAAATCATACTTTAGCTTAGAGTAGAGGAGGCAGTTTTTGAGAAAACAGTGTGTATTAGGGAGATACAATATGGAAACAGGACCTTTGGCCCACATTTTGGGCCCTGACGATCAATCACTCTCTTACATTCCATCTTTTAAAAACAATTTGTCACATACTTTCATCAACTCCTCTCAGATTCTACCACTCACCTACACGTTTAGGATAACTTACTCTGGCCAATAAGCCCATCAATCCTGATGTCGTTGCAATGTGGGAAGAAGCATGCAACCAGTGAAGAGGGTATGCAAACTCCACGTAGGTAACACCTGATGTCAAGATTGATCCTTGATCTTTGGTGCTGTGAAGTACAAGAAAGTGCGTGTTCAGGTGAAGACCAAGATAGTTGACACAGATGGCACTGGTATTGAGTGAGAGATTGGTACAGACTTGTTAACTGCAGAAGGTGGTGTAAATATAGATGAATTCAGATAGAGGAGAATGGAAACACAAAGATGGAGCTGCAAGAAAATAAAAATAAACCGCAGATATTGCAGTCTGAGGTAAAAACAGAAAACGGTGGAATTACTCAGTGGTCAGGCAGCATCTGCGGAAAGAGAAAATCAATTAACCTTCCAGGTCTGAGACTCTTCATTAGATTAGCTAAGAAGTAGTGAAATGCAGAACCCAGTGGTTTTGGGACATCTGGAATTAAAGTGAATTCAGGGTCAGAGAGCATTTGTGAAAAAGGAAGCTTGAGTTAATGTTGTTCCATCCTAACCCTACATCAGAATGGACCAGTTCTGACATAAACTGGAAAGTCAGGTTATCTGAACAAAGGAACATAAGAAATAGAATCAGAAATAGGCCATTAAGATTTTGTGCTTAATCCTCTGTTTAGTAAGATCAAGGCTGATCTTTTAATCAGCATAACTTCCCTGCACTCTCCCATATGCCTTGACTGTTTTTTTTTATCTTTTAAAATATCTCATCTGTCTTGAATACACTGAGAGATATGGCAACAAATTCCAAAGAATCATTATCCTGTGGGTAAAGGAATTTCTTCTCTTCTCTGTCTTGAGTAGCCATCTTTTTATTTTGAGATTATGACCCCAGAATCAAGACACCCATCAAGAGGAACATCAATTCTACTTCAGCCCATAGGAATTTTAGACATTTCAATAATATCCCTGCTCATTCTTTTGAGCATAACAGAATACAAGATGATATACTTAATTTTTCCTCATGCGACATTGGCCAGCACAGTAGCAAAGGAAGTGACATGGTAACACCCTTGTGACATCAACAACCCAGGTTCAATTCTGCTGCATCTCTAAGGAGTTTGTACCTTCTCCCTGTGAGTGTGGGTTTCCTCCAGATGTTCCAGTTTTCTTCCATATTCCGAAGACATTTTGATTTAAATGTTGTGATTTCATACAAGATGTGTGCTTTATGTTATTATTGATTTCTGAGAATCTTTGCAGAGTATAATTCTGTGTTGAAGAAAGTTTGGAAACAAGTCATCCATTCACCTCAGCCAAAATGTTCTGTCTAGGCTGGAAGGAAAATGAAGGCAAGCTAAAAAGATGTAAGCAATGGATCACATGTGCGCCTCAGCAAACAAAACCTCATTTGTAGAGAATGCAGAACAGGATGAGATGAGTCAGGCTTTTGAGTCCTTTCCAGAATTTAATTTATCATTGTTGGTCTGTATCTAATTTTTCTCTGCCAGTCTTGTCCCCTTGTTATTTATAGTTTTGTTGAGCAAAAACCTCTGTCTCTGATTTAAAATTAATAATTGAAGTGACAGCCACTATGTTTCACATTTTTGATATACTTTGCATAAAAAATGAGTTTTCAGCCTCAATTCTTGAGTGTCCACATTTGTTCTCTTGTTCTACTCTCATACGCTACCAAGTTCAGATTCCCTCCAGCAAGAAAGTTTAACTCTCCTACAACTCATTCAAATATCTCAAAATCCTCAACAACTCAGCTTTTAGGCTTTCATATTTCAGGAGTCATATCACAAAGTTCATCCGATGGTGCCCTAAGAACATTCTGGTGAGTCTGAATTGTGCTTTTTTTTTGAGCTAAATTATCAATTATGAATCCTCAGTGTAGGGCTTGCACTACAGTATAACTCAATAGGCAAATATTTTATTAGCTTTTTAACTTATTTTGTATGTCCATTCACTTTGACCCGTAAACTTTCTGCTCCTGGCAATTGTTTATTTAGATATTGAAGTTGTCCTTTTTTTTTGTGAGTTATCTCTCCAAAACAATCTAACAGTGGTTAGAATTGATTTTAAACACTAATTCAATCTATCACAGTTGTTTTGTAAATTATTCTGGTTGTGAAGCTCCTGTGAAGTTTGCATTAATTATAGTGGATAATTTCAAACACGCCAAGATTAATATTTTGTCTGCCAACTTCTTGCCCAGTTAGTTTAATGGTTTAAATACCTTTGCAGCCTCTTTTCATTCTCCTAAGTGCATGTGTTTTGGTGTATGAAATATTACACTGTGTCCCCCAGATCACTGGTAAAATTTGTCAGCTGTTGAGAGCAAGGAACTGAACAAAATAGCACTTCACAAGATGTATTCTGTCATCCAGAAAGTCACTTTTGTTTCTACTGGAAGTGCTCTGTCCATTAACTAAACCTCAGGCCCCAATCTATGAACTTTAATCTTGTCTAACAACTTAATATAAGGCATTTTGTTCAATGTATTCCAAATATTTAAATAAACAAGGGGAAAATTTCATTATTTATACTTGACTCTGCAAATATAGTTTTATTGCCTTTTAATGAAACCAAATGTTTGGGAGGTGATTGCATCATAACAGTTAGTATCCTTACATGTTAATTATGAGTGACCTGATCCTCCCGTGCTTCCTAGTCACATTGGAAGGTGTTTATTTTAGGAAAACATCTAAGAAGAGGAATGCAGTAATTCTGGATTGCCGGGCCTGGAATTCAAACTTTTTATAAATGAGGAAAATCAAATTGGCAAAAAATCTGGAGGAACAAAGAATGTTTCCTGGGAAAACATGTTCAAATGAGTGTATGTCCGTGGACTTCTGCTGCCGTATCCCATCTAATTTGAGTTTGTGTTGTGTGTTCAAAGGTGTTCTTTTACACACATGACTGTTGTAATCTGTGTTTAATATTTGTTTCCTGGCCTGATGCAAGGGCTCTCTTGTTTATTGACAATGATAGCTTTCTAAACACAGCAGCTACCACTTGCAAAGATCAAACATGTGTCAGTTAAACTTCCAATTATATTCTTGGCAACTGGGCTAACTGCTGAAGAGGTGCAGCACAGGTTATTTAATTGGGTTTGTTCCAAAACAGACAATGCTGGCTAAGTTGTTTAGTTCAAGGGAGCTTGCAGACTAGTCAGAGACGATCACTTAGCACATCAATAACTGATCTATTACGGTAATAAGCTCAAAGGTTTTTGTACCTGGGGAAATTAGCTTCACTGCATTAATTTTGGGTATCTGGGATCTGTGTCTATCAGGAGCTTTTAGATCATTTATCTTAAAGTATTTGAAAGAATATCATAGGTATGTGAAATCAACCAAGTGGCAAAGAAACAGCATAAGAGAGCAGTTCAGGCTTAAGAAGAATGCGGTAAGGAACATTAAGAAGCATGAAAGAAGCACGGGGTGAACTAAAGTCCATTCCTCTGCCTTCGATTTCTGCAATGGACTGCTGATCCATCTGCATTGTTGCAATATGTTTTTACCTTGTAAGAATTGTAGCTGTGTTTTAGAAATCCTTTTTTAGAAGTGGTTTGTAATATATAAGATAGAAATCTTCTGTGTTTTAAATGTTGTTTGTATTGAAATATATATCACTGAAAATAAATGAACTGTGTTTTAAACTACTTTGTTACCTGGAAATGTATTCTCCTTGGTAGGCTCAGGGGACCCAATGCTGAAATAGTGGACGTTAGCAGCTAAGCTCACTGTGGAGAATAAACAGGGCTGTGAATTAATCTTTGAAGATTGGATAGTTACAGTGTAATCTTCCTTCTGTGAGGGTGCCTGTGGCTGTTTATATCAGACAGTGTTTAAGGTCTTCATTTGAGTTTAGAACTTCATGGTCACCAAGCCCAATTGCAACACAAAGGTGAAAAGTTACTGTCTCCTTCCTGTCAGTTTGAACTAGTCTGGTCATTCTCCTCTGATCTCTCTCATTCACAAGACATGTTCACACACAGAACAGCCACTCACTGCATGGTTTTTGCTTTTCACAACATTCTCTGTAAAGAAACTCTAGAGACAGTTGTGTACAAAAATCCCAGGAGATCAGCAGTTTCTGAGATACCAAAACCACCCTGTCTGGCATCAAAAATCAATGGTCATAGTCACTTAGATCACATTTTTATCGCATTCTGAAGTTTGGTCTGAACCAAAACTGAATATCTTGAATATGCTTGCATATTTATACATTGAGTTGCTGCCACATGATTGGCTGATTAGATATTTGTATGAATGAGCAGGTATACAGGTATATCTAATAAATAGCCACTGGTTGTGTGCTGTGTTATGGATTCATCCATGGAACTCTCTGTAATGAAGGATTAATTGCTAATCTCTTAAATAATCCCCTGCAGTAGAATTAGATTTGAGAGTGACATGGTTAAAATTGAAAATTGAAACTGCTAGAAATGTGTACAAAGTCAGGCAGCATGTATGGTCAGAGCAACAGAGTGAATGTTTAGCTCAAAGGTTACTGAAAACTTTGACAGGGCATCAATCCTGCCAAATTTGGTTTAAATAATATAGCAAATTTAATATATCATCCAGCAGAAACCAACCGTTTAGTATCAGGATGCATATCCATCTCCACAACATCAATCTCTCCCTCCTAGCAATCATATCAAATATTACTTGAAGTCCTCAATGAGTAAGAGTACGTAAGCAATTTTAATGTCATTCCAGTTTTCCTGATTCAAACATGACAAATTTACTACAGTTGAGGGGTTTCCCTCACTTTTATAGAGTGCATGCATCGGTATTCAAAGAGCATGAATTGGTTGATTACCTTACAAATCTGACGTAAGTCATGTTTGCACATCAGCAGTTTTACAGATAGTAACATATTAATAAACCTTAATCGATAACATTGCTGCTATTTTCTTCCCATCAGCATTCACACAATGTAGCTGAGTTCTGATGAATGGTCTCAGCCTAAAGTGTTGACTATTTATTCCTGTCCGTAGATGCTATCTGATTTGCTGAGTTCCTCCAGCATTTTATGTGTTGCGAACCATATACAATATACAGTTTGTTATGCTCTGCTTTCAAAGTAAATTTGATTTGACGTGTTAACAAGGAAGAACCAAGCTATCTTTACTCTAAACCTTTTAACACAATAGTATTCATCTTACGGTGACGTGCAGTTAAGTGCTTTATTACCGCAATAGTGAAAGTATAAGTAAATTTTTGAATGTGTTTTCATCTTTAGTCATGCCTTTGTTGTTGGATGGCAACACATTAAAATGAATTAAATTCAAGCGTTTGAATTTGCTTCATACTTTCAATTAGGTGGTGACAGATCACATGAAAGATAATGGGCATTGCAACAGCATTCTGTTTGAGGAGGTTTCTTTTTGTCAACTAACTCAAGGTTTCATATCCATGGACACCCGAGTAATAGTTTTTCTCTAGTGTGTTCTTTAGAAGCTTCGTAATCTCAGCTTAATAAAAGGAGTTATTGCACAGTGATTAGAAATGGGAGTTGGGGTTGAATGTTTAGCTGTATGTCAGAGTATCATTGAGCACAGAAAAGCTCTCTCAGACTACCTTGTCCATGCTGACAGTGACGTTTATCCACACTACTCCTATTTGCCTCTATCAGGCCCTCTATCTAAGTACCTGTTGAAATGCAGCTTATTCATCACCATTTCATCTTAAACCTATACTCACTAGGTCTTGGTTTCCCTGCCCTCTAATGCTTGAATTTCCACCCTGGGGGAGAAAAAGACTATCTATCTGTGCCCATCACAATGTTATAAAACTTTAGAAGGTGAGCCCTCAGATTTCTACGTTCCAGAAAGAATAATCCCAGTCTATCCATGCTCTACTTACAGCTGTAATCCTTCATTCCCTGTGATATCCTGCTGAAAGTCTTTTGATACCAAATCCTTTCCCTAGCATGGCAACCAGAATTGTACATAATACTCCAAATGCAGTCCACTCTGTTTTCAACAGCAGCAATATGACATCCCATCTCTTATACTCAGTGCTACAGCCTATGAAGCAAGAATACTAAATGCTTTCTTTACTACTGTATCCATCTATCTCACCACTTTCAGGTATTCTCTGTAGTTCCCTTGAAAGTGGTAACACAGGTGGATAAGATAGTGAAGACGGACTTTAATCTGTGTATTGGACGGCTCCTTGCCATTTAGTCCATATGTCCCACCAGAATTTGACTTCCCAAGATCCATGACCTCATACCTGTGTGAATTAAATTTCATCCAACACTACTCTGACCAACTTTTCAGCTAATATTTGCCTCACTGCCTTCTTTGTGATCTGACTCCATGGAATTTTGTGTTGTCTGAACACTTGCTAATCAGACCACATATGCTATCATCCTTTATATGGATTACAAAGAGCAAAGGTTCCAGCTCTGATCCATGCGGTACCCACTTAGTTCAGACTTCCAGTCAGCAAAAAATATATTCACTACTGTCTCAAGCCAATATTCAATCCAGTTTCCCAATACACCTTGGGTCCCATCTCCCTTTAGCTTTTGACAGAGTACCACATAGTATGTTGGTCCAAAAGTTTAAGTAAAGCACACCTACTGTGCTCCTAAAGATACCACAGTTTATTTCCATAGGGCCTGTAAAACTTACCTAGATGTAGAAGCCTGTCCTTTCAGAGTCTTGGGCAAAGGGAAAATGGTAATTTGTTCATTAAATGTTGAATCATGAGTGTTAAGTACAAAATAGGAAATTAACTCTCTCTGCCATATTGTTAGTGATGTTTGGATTAAAGACCACTTTATTGTTGAAAACCTTGTTTTGATCTCTATGGAGAATGTGATGGATAATTTCGCAAATTATGGTGCAGATATTAAGAGTTCACTTCCTGTTTTTGTGTGATTTTCTTTATCCACTGATGTGACTGAGACAGCCATCTTGGTGAGGAAGAAAATTACAATGACCCTACAATTACAATTTCACCATCATATATTGTGGGATCTTTGTGCGACATTTTGTGTCGCACTCCCGAGGAGACACTGGATTGCTTGGAGGGAGAGAATGTTTAAAAGAAGGAAGCGGGGCAGTCGGCACATTTTCTGCACCACGGTACTGAGGAGACACCGGATTACTTGGAAGAAGAGAGAACTTTAAAGAAGGGAATGGTGCCAGTCAGCAGGTTTTGTGCACCACAGCCCAGAGGAGACATTGGATTACATATAATTAGGCACTCGGCAAGGTCCAAAAAATGCAGTTAGGTTTAAGTGGAGCAGCCATTGTGTGAGTGGGTCAGCGTTGGAGTGGGGAGTTGAGGCTTTTGCACACTCATAGCAGTGTGGAAGCCAGGCAGGAGAGTGGAATGGTCCACTTGCCAGATGTGGGAAGGCAGTTCTAGTATCTCTAATGACTACCCCTGCAGGAAGTGCATCCAGCCGCAGCTTCTAACAGACTGTGTTAAAGAGTTGGGGCTGGAACTGGGTGAACTCCGGATTATTCGGGGGGCTAAGGGGTTGATCAACAGGACATGCAGAGAGGTAGTCACACCCAAGAGGCAGGACGTGGGTAACTGGGTGATCTTCAGGAGGGGGAAACAGAGATAGGCAGCCAGTGCAGTGTACCTCTATGGCCATTCCCCTCGGAAAAGGTTCTGTTGGAGGATGGCCTAGTGGTGGAGAGCCATAGACGTTATTTCTCACTGAGTCTGGCTCTGTGGCTCAGAAGGGAAGGGGGAGAAGAGGTGAGCTGCACTAACGGGGGGATTTGTTGGTTAGGGGAACAAAATGAAATTCTGTGGATGAGAATGAGATTCCTGGATGGTTTGTTGCCTCCTAGGTGCCAAGGTCAGGGACAACTCATTCTTAAGTGGGAGCAAGTGGTCCATGTCAGTATCATTGACTCAGGAAGAGGGGTGATGAGGTCCTGCAAAGTTAATTCAGGGAGTTAAGTGTTCAGTTAAAGGACAATACCTCCAACGTTGTGTTCTCAGGATTGCTAGCTGTGCCACGTGCTAGTGAGGCTAGAAATAGGAAGATCATACAGTTTAACATGTGGCTAAGAAGCTGGTGCAGGAGCGAGGGCTCTCTTCCAAGAAGGTGGGACCTGTACGGAAGGGACGGTTTGCACCTGAACTGGAGGGGGACCAGCGTCCTACCTAGCGGGAATGTTTGCTAGGGTTGCCTGGGGTGTGGGTGGGGGGTGGGGTGGTTAAACTAGAATTGCAGGGGGATGTGAACCAGATCACCAGAACAGATAATAGAGTGGACATGACAAAATATGTTGTTAAACCTCATACAAAGTCAGTAATTGAAATCGAGCATGGTTCTGAGCTGCGTATATTTCAATGCAAGAGTATTCTCGGAAAGACAGGCGAGCTTAGGGCATGGATCAGCATGTGGAATTATGAGATTGTAGACATTAGTGAGACTTGGTTGCAGGAGGGGCAGGATTAGCAGCTCAACATTCCAGTGTTCCATAGGATTAGGTGTGATAGAGTGGGAGAGATTAAAGGGGAAGGGGTGGCATTACTAGCCAGTGTAAAGGTACTCAGGACAGACTAGAGAGCTCATCTGGTGAGGCTTTATGGGTAGAACTGGAGAATAAGAAAGGTATGACCACTTTAATGGGATTATATTATAAATCACCCAGCAGTCTGTGGGATTCAGAGGAGCAAATTTGTAGAGAGATTGCAGACTGTTGCAACAAACATAAGGTTGTAATAGTAGGTGAAATTAACTTTCTACATATTGCCTGACTCTCATACCGTAAAAAGGCTGGAAAGAGTTTGTTAAATGTATTCAGGAGCATAGAAGTTCCAACGAGAGAGAGTGCAATACATGATCTCTTGTGAAGGAATGAGACAGGACAAGCTACAGAAGCTGGGGAACACTTTGCACCTAGTGATCATAATACCATTAGTTTCAAAGTAATTATGGAAAAGAATAGGTCTAGTCTTCAGGATGTGATTCTAAATTGGAGGGAGGCCAGTTTTGATGGTATCAGAAAGGAACTGACAAGTTGGATTTGGACAGGTTATTTTCTGGCAAAGCTGTACTTAGTAGGTGGAAGGTCTTCAAAAGTGAAATTTTGAGATTACAGAGTTTGTCTGTTCAAACACATCAAGAAGGTTTAATCGCTTGGCATTTGACATAAGGTAAATTGGATTAGACATTGACTTTGTGGAAGAAGTCATAGAGTAGTTGCATGTGGTTGATTCTGATTGAAGGCTTGTAACTAGAGGTGTGCCACAGAAATCAGTGCTGGTTCCATTGTTTGCCATCTCTGTCAACGATTTGGATGTTAATGTGGTAAATTAGATCAGCAAATTTGGGGATGACACCTAGATTGGAGGTATAGGGGACAGCAATGAAGACTATCAAAGCTTGCAGCAGGATTTGGATAACTGGAAAAGTAGACTGAAAAATGGCAGATAGAATTGAATGCAGACAAGTGTGAGGTGTTTCACTTTGGGAGGACCAGCCAGGGTAGGTCTTACACAGTGAACAGTAGGGCATTAAGGGGTGGGGTAGAACAGAAGGATCTGGGAATACAGGTCCATCATTCCTTGAAAGTAGTGTCACAGGTAGATAGGACCATAAAGAAAGCTTTTGGCACATTGGCCTTCACAAATCAATGTACTGAGTGCAGGAGTTGGGATGTTGTGTTGAAATTGTATAAGATGTTGATGAGGTCTAATTTGGAGTATTGAGTCCAGTTTTGGTCAACTACCTATAGGAAAGATGAAATAAGATTGAAAGAGAGCACAGAAAATTTATAAGGATGTTACCAGGACTTGAGGACCTGAGCTATAGGGAAAGGTTGAATAGGTTAGGACTTTATTTCCAAGAATTTAGAGAGAGGGCAGATTTGATAGAGGTGTACAAGATTATCAGGGGTAAATGCAAAAAGGCATTTTCCAATGAGGTTGGGGGAGATTGGAACAAGAGGTCATGGGTTAAGGGTGAAGTATTTAAGGGGAACATGAGGGCAATGTCTTCTTTCAGAGAATGGCAAGTGTGTGGAATGAGCTGCCAGTGCAAGTGATGGATGTGGGGTCAATTTCAATTCTTAAGGGAAGTTTGGATAGGTATATGGATGGGACAGGAATGGAGGCCTATGGTCTGGGTGCAGGTAGATGGGGCTCGGCAGGTTAATGGTTTGGCATGGACTAAGTGGGCCTGGGTCCTGTTTCTGGGCTGTAGTTTTCTATGATATAATGACTCTAAACATCTGAAGAGGTACTGTGGGACATTTTATAGTGTCAGTGGCACAAAGAAATGTAGGTTATCTTTTCTGCTGGAGGCAGAAGAGGAAAGTAATCGTCCAAGGGACCAAATGACAGATTCCTTTTTAGAACAATAGTCAAACCAATATATAAAGAGATGCAGCTTTGAGGCAGTAAAAGGGGAGAGAAGAACTCTATAAGATTCTTTCCCTCAGCTAAAATGTCTGTTGGACTTTCTAGCATTACATGAGAAACAACAAAACAAAACAGAACATGGTAACTTTGTGCATCTTACCCCCTTACAACAAGACCACTGTGTGGTGAAATACATATTCCTGTCTGGACACGCCCCTCTGCTGACTGCTCCTGTGGCTCCTCCCACAGACCCCTGGATAAAGCCGATTGGAGGCACTGCTCCTCCCTCAGTCTCCAGGATGTTCTGTAGTGGTCTCTTGCAGCTAATAAAAGCCCATCGTTCGCCTCCCATCTCCGAGAGTTATTGATGGTGCATCACAATGCTGTCAGCAAAACTGGCCAGGCAAATGTGACTCTGTGCTTCCACTGGCATTTTTGTACAGTCATTACTAAATATGACTAAATATAGTCCTTGGCTATCTAGTTGTGGGTAAAGGAAAATATATTGCGATCAAGCTGGCAAGGCGTTTGTGAATCCCATCTCTCACACAGCTTCTGTGAGGGTGAAAACTGTTGACATTTCAGGTTCTGGATAATTTATGAGCACTGGGAAAAGTTGGAGATAAAAAGTATTTGTTTAAAACTGCAACAACACTCAATGTTAAACAGAACAATTTTTGCCAATGATGTATTGGCAAAAATACCTTGCAACTTATATTTCCAGCACTTTTTTTTTGTCTCCCCTTTTTGTCTCTGGAATTGATATTCTCTTCCACTTTATAACACTTTCTTTTGTTCAACAATCTTTATCTCCTTGTTTCTCTACTAGTATCAACGATTGTGTCCTGGCCTCCATCCTGTCACAGATCTTCTCCTTTGTCCACTCCTCC
This sequence comes from Hemitrygon akajei, assembly GCF_048418815.1. Lineage (NCBI taxonomy): Eukaryota > Metazoa > Chordata > Chondrichthyes > Myliobatiformes > Dasyatidae > Hemitrygon > Hemitrygon akajei. The sequence goes on from NC_133125.1 coordinate 27,707,663, forward strand.
ACTCTCCCCTTTCTCTGCAACTTAACACTTTTTAAATAGGGACATTTGTGATTAATTGTGGCCTAGCACTTGACTGCGCCTCCTTAAAGACATTCTGCAGTGGTGACGAGGTAGTTGCAAAAACTAGACCTCCCTGTATGTATGTAGATCCTACTGAATTCCAAGATCCATAAAAAAGAGACTTTCCTGATTTCTGGCTTGTAATTTCAGTGGCCTATGGACATAGATGAGCAATAAAGCTGTTCTTTGTTTCCATCTTGGCCTGCCAATCTCCAGTCTTCTTTCTGTGGCACTTTTTCCATTGAAACACTTTTTTGTAATTGTCACCATCTGTTTCAATTTGCCTTACATGTGGCCTTTCTCTCTCTTCCAGTTTATTAATCTTGAATCAATCTAATTTACACAAGGAGCTGAGATAGTCATGCAAATTTATTTGGGGAGAAAGCTGAATCCAATTTAGTTTGCATTGTCTTTAGGTTCTGCAAAGTTTAAATTGCAAGGGTTATTTATACAATGAATGCCAAATTACAGCAGATGCAGCTTATAACAAAATCATACTCACTAGAAATATGAAGACTGTTGCAATTAAAAAGATATCTACATTTCAGCTTTATTTTCAAATAATTGGACATATTGAAAACTGGATTTCAATTGTCAGATTTATGCATTTACTTTTTAACAGATAATCATTGTGTTATTTCTTCAACTAAAAGTGCAAAAACATCTATCAGACACAAAATGCTGGAGGAACTCAGCAGGCCAGGCAGCATCTATGGGGGGAAAAAAGTACAGTTGATGTTTCAAGCCAAGACCCTTTGGCAGGGCATCTGCAGATTCTCTCTTGTTTATTACTTATCAGAGTTAGTTGTGATATGAACTACAGCTCTACAGCACTACAGCACTAGCAACAAATCACAAAGCATTTCAGTAAGAAGTGAATCTGTTTATTAAACTGAGGTTGTGGAAAATACGCTCAGGGCCACTTTATTAGGTTCACCTGTACATCTGCTCATTAGTGCAAATACCTAACTAGCTAATCATGTGGCAGCAACTCTATGCATAAAAGCATACTGACAAGGTCTAAAGGTTCAGGTTTAAACATTTTATTACTTAGAGTTACAGCACAGAATAGGCCCTTCCGGCCTTTTGAGCCATGCCGCCTAGCAACCCTCGTCAACCCTGATTTAACCCTAACCTAATCACAGGACAATTTACAATGACCAATTAACCTATCTGGTATGTCTTTAGACTGTGGAAGAAAACCGGAGCATCCAGGGAAAACCCATGCGTTCAGCGGAGAGAATGTACAGATGCTGCTTACAGAGGACGCTGGGACTGAACTCCAAACTTCAATGCCCCGAGCTGCAATAGTGTTGCACTAATTGCTATGTTATGATGGTGCCTGTTGTTGTTTAGACTAAACAGCAGAATGAGGAAGTAATTTGATCTGAGTGACCTTGACCAGGAATTGATTGTTCGTGTCTGACGGGGTAGTTTGAGTATTTAAGTGCTGATCTCTTCAGACTCTCATGCTCAGTAATCTCCAGCAACTCGATGCGTGAAAGCACACAGATATGGTCAAGATGTTCAGTTGTAATGTGGATGAAGTGTGTTCTAAGTCACTTTGACATTGAAATGATTGTTGGTGCCAGACAGGGAGTTTTGTGTAACTCAAACTGCAGGCTCCTGGGATGTTAGTCTCTAGAGGTTACAGAAAGTGGTGTGAAAAAGCAAAGAAAAAAAAATCAAGTGAGCAGCAGTTCTGTGGGTGAAAATACCTTGTTAATGAGAGAGGTCAGAGAAGGATGGCCACACTAGCACAAGCTGACAGGGTGGTGACGGTAACTCAAATAACCTCCATTACAGCAGTGGAGTGCAGAAGGTCATCTCTGGATGCACAACATGTTGAGTCTTGAAGTAGATGGGCTACAGAGGCAGAAGACCGCAAGCACACACTCAGTGGCCATTTTATTAGGTATGGGGGTGCCTAATAAAGTGGCCACTGATTGCAATGTGATTGGAATTTGCAAGGGAGAAGAGAAGATGAATCAACTAGCTCTCATAATAATAAAATATTGATTTGTGATCTCCATTATTATATGCAGATCATCATGGGTCATGAGTCATTTCACTTTGTAATTACAGACAGCAGTTGATATATTGACCAGTAATGTGAGAGATAGCTCGTTTAGGAAACATTTTGGTCCTATAACTATTGTCTGAGAAAGTAAAACCTGGTTTCGTTTGAAAAATTATAGTCTGTTTATCCATCACTAGTTCTTATTGGAAAGAGGGATGGTTCTCAAGATTATATTCATTATAAGAAAATCAATAGCTGGTGACCTTCTTAAAACAAATGGAGCCAACTAGCACCTGTGATTTTGCATATACATTGTCAGTAAGAATATTTAGTTTCGTGCCAAGTACTGGCAGCAGAACCATTGTAACTGAAAGTATTGTTGTACATGTTATTTGGTGCCAGAAACTTGGGCAGCTTCCTTATGGAGAATAATGACAGGCTCTGGAATAGCAACAGCAAATTTATGAAATGAGCCAGTTGTCTCTAAGTAGCTTTGTGTGTTTCTTACAGGTGATTTCAATAAGTGTTGTGATTTTTGGATTGCAATTGTGAAAAATACAGCAATGCTAAAGACGTAGCTGTTACTGGTTAATTTGTTGCTGAAAATAATAGCAATTTGTGATCAATTCACAAATAAATGTGAGGTGTACATAAATTGTATAATACATTATTGATGGGTTTTGGACCTTGTCAATAAAAATGCATTCAATCATAAGATTAATAAGTCAATTGTCATTTATTTTGTGTGTGTGTGTCGCTATTTCCTATGCATAAAGTATGCCTGTACTACAAAGGAATTCAGTGCTGGCAAAGGCAGCCTGACTGGTAATGAAGAGGTTGGAGCCTACTCAGTCTAGAAGCAATTGGAACTAAGTTAGTTGGTTAAGCACATTACCCCTATTGGGGAAAGTTCGCTGAACAGCAGCTTGCCAGAATCCTCTGTCCTGGGCCAATTCAAATTGTTCCCATCATCTTGGAGTCAGCTTCAAGATCACATTGCCAAGTGTTTTTTGGCCAGCCTTTCTTCCACTTTTCCTGGGGATTCCATGTTAACGCTTGCTTGATGATGGTGGTTCTTGGCTTACACAGCGTTTGCCCGATCCATACCCATCTTTTCTTTAATTCTTCCATGGCATTGATTTTGTTTCTCATCAGGCAGAAGTTGTTTTAGAAGAGACTATTGAAAGGCTGATCAAGCTTTTACTAAAACAGCAAATGCTGGAAGCAGTTTTCTGAAGACAAAACTTCTGTTAATGCAACAACCTTTCTCTCAGTGTTAGCAAAACAAAGCTGCTGGCAATTGACTTCAAGAAGTGAGGAGACGCACATGCTTTTGTTTACATCAATGGTGCTGAGGGTAAGAGGTTTGAGAGTTTCTAGTTCCTGGACTGAACATCACCAATATCCTGTCCTGGCCCAAACACTTTGACACCATGACTAGAATTTCTACTTCCTCAGGAGGCTAAAGAAATTTTGCATCCTCCTCACCTATTATTGATGTATCATAGAAAGCATCCCATCTTGGCACAGAACTGCTTTTTCCGTGGCTACAAGAAACTGCAGAGAGTTATGGACATAGTTCAGGATATCATGGAAAACATGTCCATGGACTTGGTCTATTCTTCTTGCTGCCTCTGTAAAGCATCTGGCATGGTCGATGATACCACCCACCCTGCGCATTCTCTCTCCACCCTTCTCCCATCTGGCAGAAGATAAAGAAGCATGAAAGCACATACCACCAGGCTTCAGGACAGCTTCTATCCAGCTGTGACAAGACTATAAATCAGTTCCCTAGTATGATAAGCCGGACTCTTAAACTTGCACTTTATTGTCTACATGCAGTACACTTGCTCTGTAACTCTAACACTTTTATTCTGTACTCTGTTATTATTTATCTTGTGCGACTTCAATGCACTGTTGTAATGAATTGATCTGTACAAATGGTACGCTGGACATGTTTGTCACTGCACCTCAGTGTTGTGACAATGATAAACTACTTTCCTAAGATGATGCAACAGCTTCAGTCATTTGGAGACTTTTTTGCAACTCTAAATGGTTGGTGATTGACAGATTGATTAAAAGTCTGGGAGCTTCTCAGAACACTGGAACTGGGCTCAGTCTTCCAGCCCCTCATATCCATTCCTTCATTTATTTATAGCTTGGCTGATCTGGCTGTAAAATTAAAGTAACTACCTTCGTTCTGTAAATCCTTCATTAACAAATTAACTATCAGATTTGGTTTTGAAACATTCAATTGGCAGGCTGCTGCGATTTTTGCTTTCCTGATTTCCATCACTGTTTGACTAATTGTTTTCACATGTAACAATTGGATGGTGAAGTTCTTAACTTCAGTTTATTCCTTCTTGAGCTAAACCCACAAGAGGAAATTGTGATGGAATTGAATACAGGGATGTGGTTGGTGGGTAAATAGGGGGAAATATTTTAGCTTGAATGGAACTAACTTCAACCTATCAACTTCTGCTTTGTTGAGGTTGGTCGGTATGACATTGTGGACATCACTGAGTCATGCTGAATGAAGGTCATAGTTGGGAGCTAAACACTAAAGGATGTACTTTGTATCAGAAGGACAGGCAGGAAGGCATAGGCAGTATTGTGGCTGTATTGGTAAGAGATAGAATTACATATTTAGAAAAAGGTGACATAGGGTCAGAGAATGTCGAATCTTTGCGGGTGGAGTTAAGAAACTGTAAGCATAATAACAATCCTGCATAGGCCTCCAAATAGAAGCCAAGATGAGGAGTTGAGATTGCAAAGGGTGCTGGAAAGGGTGTGTAATAAGGGTAATATCTCAATTGTAATAGGAACTTCAATATGCAAGGGGATTGGGAAAGTCAGGTTGGTGTTGAATCGCAAGGGAGGGAATTTGTTGAATGCCTATCAAATGGCTAATTTTAGAATAGCTTGTGCTTGAGCCTACGGGGAAAGGCTATCTTAGATTGGCAGTTGTGTAGTAACCCAAATTTTATTAGTCAGCTTAATGTAAAGGAGCCCTTAGGAGGTATTGATCATGACATGATTGAATTCATACTGCAATTTGAGAGGGAAAAGCATAAGTCACATATATCAGTATTGCAATGGAATTAAGGGAATTACAGAGGCATGAGAGAGGAACTTGCCCAGGTGGATTGAAAGGGGATACTAGTGGGGATGATGGCAGAACAGGCGTGGCTGAAATTTCTGGGAATTATTCACAAGGCATAGGACAGATATGTCCCACAGAAGAAGTTTTCAAATGGCAGAGCTAGGAAACTCTGACTGACAAGGGAACTTAAGGACTGCATAAAAGCCAAGGAAAGGGCATATAAGGTAGCAAAAGTGAATGGCAAGTTGGATGGTCGGGAAGCTTTTAAAATCCAACAAAAGGCAACTGAAAAAGCTATAAGAATGGAAAAGATGAAATATGAGGGCAAACTAGCTGATAATATAAAGTTTTTGCAGTTATATAAAGAATAAAAGGGAGGTGAGAGTTCATATTGGACCACTGGAAAATGATGCTGGTGAGATGGTAATGGGGGAAAAAGAAATGGCAGATGAACTTAATAAGTACTTTGTGTCAGCCTTTATTGTGGAAGACACTAGCTGTATGTTAGAGGACTATGAGTGCCATTGCTATTAGAAAGGAAAAAGTGCTAGGCAAACTGAAAGGTCCTAAGGTGGATAAGTCACCTGAACCAGATAGACTACATCCCAGAGTCCTGAGAGAGGTTGCTGAAGAGGTACAGATGCATTGGTCATGATCTTTCAAGAATCACTTGATTCTGGCATGGTCCTGGAGGGCTGGAAAATTGCAAATGTCTTCCACTCCTTAAGGGAGTACGGCAAAAGAAGGTAAATTATAGGCCAGTTAGCCTAACATCAGTGAATGGGGAAGTGTTGGAATCTATTATTAAGGGCATGGATTTGAATAAAGTAAGTCAAAGTCAGCATGGTTTCTCTAACAGGAAATCTTGCCTGATAAACCTGTTAGACTTCTTCGAGGAAGTCACAAGCAAGGTGGACAAAGGAGAGGTAGTGGATGTTGTTTACTTAGATTTTCAGAAGGCATCTGATAAAGTGCCTCACATAAGGCTACATAACAAGATAAAATCCTATGGTATTACAGGAATTATACTGGCATAGAAAGAAGAGTAGCTGACAGGCAGGAGGCAGCAAGTGGGAATAAAGGGGCCTTTTCTGGTTGGCTACAAGTAACAAGTGTTGTTCCTCAGGGGTCAGTATTAGGACTACTGCTTTTCACATTGTTTGTCAAAGATTGTGGCAAAGTTTGTGGATGATACAAAGATAATTGGAGGGGTAGGTAGTGCTGAGGAGGCAATGCAATTGCAGCAGGATATAGACAAATTGGAAGAGTGGGCAAAAAAGTGGCAGTGTTGGGAAATTTATGATAATGTATTTTGGTAAAAGGAGCAATAGTGCAGACTATTATCTAAATGGAGAGAGCATTCAAACATCAGAGGTGCAAAGGGACTTTGGAGTCCTTGTGCAAGTCTCCTAGAAGGCTAATTCACAGGTTGAGTCTGTGGTAAGTAAGGCAAATGCAATGTTGGTATTTATCACATGTGGAATAGAATATAAATACAAGGAGATAACGGTGGAGCTTTATAAGACACTAGTCAGGTTGCATTTGGAATATTGTCAACAGTTTTGGGCTCCTTATCTCAGAAAGGTTGTATTGTCATTGGAGAGAGTCCAAGGAGGTTCACAAGGATGATTCCAGGAATGAAGGGGTTAACATTATCAGGAGTATTTGGCTGCTTTGGGCCTGTACTCCCTGGAATTTAGAAGAATGCGTGGGGATCTTATTGAAACCTACTGAATATTGAAAGCACTAGATAAGGTAGATAGGTGGATGTAGAGAGGATGTTCCCTCTGGTAGGGATATTCAGAACACTAGAGGGCACAGCCTCAAAAATGGGGGGTGACCTTTTGGAACAGAGGTAAGCAGGAAATATTTTTAGCTGGCAGGTAGTGAACCTATGGAATGCTCTGCCACAGACTGCGACAGAGGCCGTCCTTGGGTATATTTAAAGCAGAAGTTGATAGATTCCTGACTGATTGGGGCATCAAGGGATATGATGAGAGGGCAGGTGTATGGGCTTGAATGGGATCCAGGATCAGCCCTGATAAAATGAGCTGAATGGCCTAATTCTGCTCCTGTGTGTTTTGGTCTTATGGCCTTGTGCTGGAGGAAGTTGGAGGGTCAGGCAGTATCTGTGGAGGGAAACAGACAGTTTATGCTTTGGGTCAAAACCCTTTATTTGACTGAAAGATGGAGCAAAGTGGAGAAAGAGCCCATCAGCAATGGGGGAATTCATCACATGAGGGCTGAAAGACAGATGGGGAGGGGAATGTGGATTCATGCAGATGATGGAAGCAACAAAGGGCTGAAGATAATGGAGTCTGACAGGCAGGTGGAGCATGGAATCAAATCGGGGAGGTGGGAGGGCAGGTAACCAGTGGAAGGAATATGTAGGTGGTGACAGATGGAATGGGTAGAGGAAAAACTGGGTAGGTCAGGAGGAGAGAGAAAAGGGACAGATGGAGAGAAATCTTCCAGACATTGAAGAATTCAATGTTCATGCTCTCAGGTTTCAGATTAACCAGGTGGAACTTGAGGTGAATTTCCTTTACTTCACCCTTGGCCTCACCCTGGCAGTTGAGGAGGCTGAGGACAGACAGTTCAATGTGGTAAAGGAAAGAAAATAAAAATTGCTGACAACTGAGTGCCCCAGGCAGCCATAGTGACGGATCATGGGTACTTGGCAAATCAGTCACCTAGTCTGAGCCTTGTCTCTCCAATGTAGCAGAAGCCATATCAGGAGCACCCGATGCAATAAATGAGGCTGGGGGACTTGCATGTGGATGTCTGCATCACCTGGATGAAGTGTTTAAACTTCTGGATTGGGGTGAGGGAGAAGAGTAAGACAGATGTTACACCACCTCGTGTTACAGGGGAGCCTGGGGAAGTTGAGGGATGGGTGGCAAGAGATAAGTGGAGCAGGAAATCATGAAGATGGTGATCCCTATGGAAAGCAGAAAGGGGTGGTGTGGGGAAGATTTGACTGGTGGGTGTATCTTCACCTGTTACATCTGTAGTTGGTGGAAGTTGTGAAGATTGATATGCTAGGTGCATAGGCTGGTGGGATGGTAGGTAAAGGGAAAAGAAAGCTTAATGGTCTGAGGGTGGATAAATCTCCTGGACCTCATGGAACGCACCCTCAGGTTCTGAAGGAAGTAGCTGGAGAGATTGTGGAGGCATTAACAATGATCTTTCAAGAATCAATAGATTATGGCATTGTACTGGATGACTGGAAAATTGCAAATGTTACTCTGCTGTTTAAGGTGGGAGACAGCAGAAAGGAAACTATAGACCTGTTAGCCTGACATCAATGGTTGGGAAGTTGTTGGAATCGATTGCTAGGGATGAGATTACGATGTACCTGGAGGCACATGACAAGATAGGCCAAAGCCAGTATGGTTTCCTGAAAGGAAAATCCTGCCTGACTAACCTACTGCAATTTTTTTGAGGAAATCACATGCAGGGTAGACAAAGGAAATGCAGTAGATGTGGTGTACTTAGATTTTCAGAAGGCCTTTGACAAGGTGCTGTACATGAGGCTGCTTAGCAAGATAAAACCCCATGGAATTACAGGTGAGTTACTAGCATGGGTGGAGCATTGGCTGATCGGCAGAAAACAGAGTGGGAATGAAGGGATCCTATTCTGGCTGGCTGCTGGTTACCAGTGGAGTTCCACAGAAGTCAGTGTTGGGACCACTGCTTTTTACAATTTATGTCAATGATTTGGACTATGGGATTAATGGATTTGTGGCTAAATTTGCCGTTGATACGAAGATAGATACAGTAGTTGGTAGTGTTGAGGAAACAGAGAGCCTGCAGAGGGACTTAGATAGTTTAAGGGAATGGGCAAAGAAGTGGCAAATGAAATACAATTTTGGAAAATGTATGGTCATGCACTTTGGTGGAAGAAAGAAACAGGCAGACTATTATTTAGATGGGGAGAGAATTCAAAATGCAGAGATGCAAAGGGACTTAGGAATTCTTGTGCAGGATACCCTAAAGGTTATCCTCCAGGTTGAGATGGTTGTGAAGAAGGTGAATGCAATGTTGGCATTCATTTCTAGAGGTATAGAATATAAGAGCAGGGAGGTGATGTTGAGGCTCTTTAAGGCACTCGTGAGACCACACTTGGAGTATTATGTGCAGTTTTGGGCTCCTTATTTTAGAAAGGCTATACTGATATTGGAGAGGGTTCAGAGAATGTTCACGAGAATGATTCCAGGAATGAAAGGGTTACCACATGAAGAACGTCTGGCAGCTTTGGGTTGTATTCCCTGAAGTTCAGGAGAATGAGGGGTGATCTCATAGAAATGTTAAAAGGCCTGAACAGATTAGATATGTCAAAAGGTCAAGAGTACATGACTTCAGGATTGAAGGATGTCCATTTAGAACAGATGTGAAGAAATTACTGTAGTCAGAGGGTGGTAAATCTCATGAATTTGTTGCTACGAGCAGCTGTAGAGGCCAAGTCATTGTGTGCATTTAAGGAGGTAGATATGTTCTTGATTAGCCAGGGTATCAAAGAGTATGGGGAGAAGGCAGCGGAGTGGGGATGACTGGAAGAATTGGATCAGCCCATGATTGAATGATGAAGCAGACTTGATGGGCCGAATGGTCTACTTCTGTTCCTATATCTTATGGTCTTAAGGTAAAGATCAGGAGCACTCTATCCATGTTACATCTAGAGGGCGATAGGGTAAGAACAGAAGTATAGGAAATTAAGGAGATATTGGCGATTGATAGCAATGGGGCGGGAATGTCTTCAGTGATTCCACAATTTAATGAATAAGACCTTCATATTTGACAAATTCAGAAGGACATGCAACTGCATTTAAAACATATATGTTTTTAATTTACATGTCACTTCTCGTTTTTGCAAGACTGATGGATATTGGTGTTTGATAAGTGAACTCCAAGCATTTCCTCTCAATCCAATCACAACTAAATGATTTGTAGAGTATGGCCAATGAAAGGTTAATGTTGCACCCTTTGGTGTACCTAATATAAAAGCAGGCTGAAACTGGATCTGTTGAAAGTTTCCTATCCTGACCCTATCAATGCATGTAGTAATGAGTATTATGTGGTTTGTAATATATAACTCTGTTCCTTGAATAGAAGCTTTAAATGATTATTTCTCAGTTAACTGCTCCAGTCTGAGGCAACATGGGACATAGTTAGAATAGGTAATGAATATAATTAATTGACCGAAAGCTAAAGAGGGGATGGGAAATAAGCTGCTGAATTCTGCTGCATTAGCGAGAGTGCAAACGGTGAAAGTCTGCCACATGTAATATTTTGATGAAGTGACTCTTGAGAAGTCTGAGAAAAATCTCTTCATCTCTGTGCCTAGTGATGAGGAGAGCTGACAGTGCTGCAGAGGGCTGTCTCCACATCTCAAAAGAGAAGAGTGAAGTTAAAATGCTCAAGATCAGAAACAATTGTAGAAAAACATAGAAACACACAATAGATTAACAGGTGAAAACACGAAGAAATTACATTATGATATTGAGTAAAATGATAAATAATTCAAGACTATGAAGATGGCCCATAGAGGAAATGGCATGTTTTGAAAAGAGATAGAGTTGAGATGAGTCAAACCATAATGGTTGTCAATAAACTGCTGTCCTGGCAGTGAGCAGTTGTTGTTTTGCTTGTATGCTGTATTTAGTCATGAAGATGCACTTGAGCGAAAATGTTATATCGTACAATGTGCAGCTTTGTCTCCAACTATTATGTAAGTGATCAATCATTTGATTTTTATCTCCAAGAAGGTAAATTAGTGCTGGTACCACACAACAAGTCTAAGTTGCACAATGATACCGCTCCACTGTTTGCTTTGCACTGAGCTTTTCAATTTAAGCGTCATTTTCTATTTGCTGGCTGATGCTTGAGAAAGTGAATACTTAATGCAATGTCACTCATTTACAGAAACAATTGAATTCAAAATCTTGTCCTATAAATAGGGCTTGGTTTGAAAAAAATCAACTGGAAAATAAATGGAGATTTTGTCTTCATTTTGGCATATGTGTGAGTTGTTTTTTTTTTGGTATGAGTGCGGATGGTTTGTATGGGTTGTTCGTTATCATTATTTCATTTTGCCGATTACACTCGCCTTTCTGTGGGTCAGAATTATGCAGGGTTCAGAGAACTAGAAGGAGGCCTCAGAACAGGAGTTCAAATAGAGTCTGAGATTTTATTGGAGTTCCTGTGCAAGTTGTAATGTGAGCATTTCCAGTGATATCCACACTTCAAAAATGGAAGAAAAACAAATAGAAGAAACTACACTGTCCTTTTAGAGTTCACTACCTTTTGGCTGAGTGCACTGGAAGCCAAATCAAACTGATACAATTAGTGCCCGGTATTACTTTGGTGATGGTGGTGGACAGTGTGAATGTATCATCAACTTTTTTTTCCAGATGCACCTTCGCTCTACCAGATAAATTCAGAAAGAAACAAATGAAGTTGGCAAGGCCTAACAATCTTTGGATTGATTTTCCACTCTCTTCTGGGAATAAATATTATGAAATTACAGAGACATTCCTTGTAGTCCGTGAGCCAGGACCCCAAATTTGGGCCACCAGTACCATCTGGGGGGGGGGGGAATAATTCTTATAGTGATTTTTGGCAAGGTGTACACCCCTAGTCCTAGAAAATGTGTGATAACATTTCTGTGCGTTATCACTCGATTTATAACCCCATGCCAAAACACACTTTAGTAAACTATACATAGCACAGAATAAAGCTTTCTATTTCAAACTGATAGTTCCCTCTTATTATTGATGCTTTGTCTCTGAAAATTGGTGGGAATATAGCTCAGACTATATTTTTTTCAGAAAAGTTGTTAAAATTAGCATCTCTACAAAGGTTATCTATTACTGGCAGTGACAACACAATGACTATACAGAAGATGTACTTATGTTTTCATGTTCTGTTTATGTTTCATTTATATCTTGTATATCACCATTTATACAAACATTTATATCGCCTTTGCAGTGGGTGCTTTTTCCACCAGCACTGTTAATGTGATTTTTTTTCTGTTTCAGGTACTGCAGTGGTGGGATAGTCCTGCACAATAGAGGAGAGAGAAGAGTAGAGTAGATTTAGATCTGGAGTAGCTGAATCACTTTGCTTTAGAATGGAGAGCCATAAGCACAAAGAATCTATTAAGAAGCAGTGTATCATACACCAGAAAACATCAAGAGAAGATGATGACCATTTGGTTAGTCCTCAAGACTATGAATCCTGGAAAACATTACTTGAAGCAGCCAAAGTGAGAAACCATGCCCCTATTTTAGACGTTGCTAAAGAACTTGGAGAAAAAGAAGTCCCAAGAATCTACTATCACCGAAAGTGCTGAAGCCTCTTCACCATGAAGAGAGACTTAGAGACTCTGAAAAGGAAAGCCAAGGAAAGTATTACTGATGAAGCTGGTGAGAATACCTGTACGTCAAAATGGCCAGGTAGGAGATCTTCATCAGAATCAAGGGTGCATGATCAAATCTGCATTTTTTGTAATAAGGTGAAATTTCTGAAGGGCTTCAAGTCACGTGAAAAGCTTACACAAGCTATACAACTCAGAGCTGACCAAACACTATGGGAATGTGCAACCCAAAAGGAAGATGAAAAGATCCTAGCAGTAACAATCAGAGACATAATTGCTGCAGAGGCCCGCTATGATGTTTCATGCTATAAGGATTATACCAGAATCAAGAAAAAAGAACCTGAGTACAAAGAGAATGATGATGAAACAGATGGTGATGAACTGTATAAAAGGATTGAAAGGGAAGCCTATAAAGACATTTTCAAGTATATCAGAAATGACATCATACCCAACAAGATGATTGTACAAGTCACTTCTTTGGTCACAAAACTTGAATCTTTCATGTTATCTGATGGAGTTACAGTCCTGCAAGATTTTCCAAGGAAGCACATTCGTAGGAAACCGGAATCTGAGCTGGATATATTTCCAGATGACAAAGAAAAATTGTTAATTGTTCCTGAAAGTGTATCATTAAGGGACGTTGTCTTGGAAAATCAAACTCTACAGAGGGAACTCAAAGTTTGGAGGGCCAAAGCAACCAATTTTGACAAGATCGTAGATCAGACTTCATCACATATCAGGCCTTGTCCATACCAGAAGGATTGCTGGGAAAGACAAATAGAACTTCTTTAACCACAACCTTGCAGAAAAATGTAGCAGTAGAAGAGCAACTCCGAGGAAACTCTGCTACAGTGGTTGATGGAATGAACTTGGTCCAAAGAGTGAAAGGTGATCAAGTTACTTTCAGAGATGTTGCCACAACAATTCTGGGTATGGTTCTGTGGGAAGGCAGTCAGAGTAGCAGAATCGATGTTGTGTTCAATACATACAAGGAGAACTCTATCAAAAATAGTGAAAGATCTCTGTGGGGTGAAGAGACTGGTCATGAGTTGGAAGGTATCACAGGCACACAGATGGTGAGGCAGTTGAGGAGCTTCCTGACCAAAGTCAGTAACAAAAATAGTCTCATTAGCTTCATAGTCCATGAATGGAAGAAGGCGGAGTACATAGCAAAGCTACAGAAGATTCTGTATGCAACTGTGAATGACAAATGTTACTGAATCACATCTCAATACAGTGAGGAGGTGTCAGCTCTTCAGTGTCAACAAGAAGAAGCAGATGGCTGCCTACTTCTCCATGCTGCCCAGAGAGGGATGCCAATCTGAAGTGATCTGCTCAGAAGACACAGATGTCTTTATCATGTCTTTAGCATTTTGTGACAAGATTGAGGCCCCATTGTTCCAGAAGTGCGGCACTAGAACCTGTACAAGGCTTGTAGACATCAGGAAGGTTGCTGCCACTGTTGGCATAGAGGTTTGTAGAGCTCTCATTGGGTTGCACGCATATACAGGATGTGACATTATAAGCACTTTTGCAGGCAAAGGGAAGACAAGTGCCCTAAAACTTCTGACCAGCAACAGGGAAACTCAGGACACATTCTTAGAGTTGGGTCAGGAATGGGACCTCTCCCCAGAACTGATGGACAAACTGGAGGCATTTACATGTCTCCTGTATGCTCCAAAAGCATCGACCACCAAGGTCAATGAGCTCAGGTATCACCTTTTCTGTGCCAAAATTGGTGAAATCAAAAGTCATCAACTCCCACCATGCAAGGACTGCTTAACAAAACATGAACAGCGAGCCAACTACCAGGCCGGTATATGGAGAAGATGTTTGGAGAAGGACCCACAAGTGCCAGGCCCTGTTGGCAGAGGATGGAAGATGGAGAGAGAAGAGGAAGTTGAACAGTTGGTGGTGCACTGGATGGAAGGCCAGCCAGCACCCGATGCCGTCTGATCTACTGACCTGTAACTGTCCAAAAAAATGTTCACGCCCAGGATGTATATGTGTTGCAAATGTCCTCAGATGTACTGACATGTGCAGACTGGCAGACCGTGAGAACCAGGCATCCACATCAGAGAGTGTGGAAAGTTCAGATGAAGATGTGGAAGACGTAAAAGACTTGGAAAATTATTATGATTATTAATAGGTTATGAAAGTATGGAAAACAAAGTATGGAAAGCAGTCTTTGATTAAATATATTCATTTTATAACCAAATGGGGCCTAGGTTATGACTGTGTGGAACCCCACATTTGAATTATTGTACTGTAATTCTATATGCTATGACAAAAGCTTAAGATTGTTTTGATTTGATACAACAATATGCAAAATATCATGACATTGATAAGACTCCAGAAATCTCTCCAAATGAGGTTTTTTACCCTTTGGGGTGTGGAGTAACATTTTCTGCTGTACTGATGTTAATATGGAATATATACAAAAAGTGATTACTTATTTGAAGTAGTAAAGCTACCACTGGTGCAATGCTATTGCATATTTTCTATAGAGATGTATACCTTGCCAAACATCACTATGAGCATTATTCCCTTCAGATGGTACTGACCAGCCCTACAGGCTCACAGACTATTGAAAGGTCTTAACCATCCCCACCCTATCCCCAATCTATAAGAGAAAACATTGAAGAATTTATACAAAGAACATAGAGAGCTGCAGCATAGTACACTCCCTTTGGCTCACAATGTTGTACAGACCTTTTTAATTCATTCTAACCCTTCCCTCTTACACAGCCATCCATTTTTCTACCATCCATGCATACATCTAAGTCTCTTAAATGTTCCTAATGTCTCTGTCTCTACCACCATTCTTGACAGGGTTTTCCGTGCACCCATCACTCACTGTTTTAAAAAAAAACTTACCTCTGACATTCCTCCGATACTTTTCTCTAATCACCTCACAATTATGCCTCGTCATGTTAGTTATTTTCGCCCTGAGATAAAATCTCCAGCTATCCACTTGCTCTATGCCTCTTAACATCTTGTACAGTTCTATCAAATCGACTTCAGTTTCTCTTGCTACTGTGTTCCTTTGAAATAATATTTTTTTAAAGGAAGAGTGCAATTTGTTTCAGCAGAGGCCCTAGTGTTTACACAAAGGAGAGGAGTTTTTATTGGGAAAAACTAAGCCACACTGGAACCACTGCTTATTTTAATGTTATGCCTTTATTATTATTCCTTTGTACAACAGTTGGCTTGCTTCAGAGCTAGCTACAGGATGAAACAGTTCGGGAAAACTGAGAGCTATCTTTCTATTCGATCTACAAGCAATATTTTACATCCTGGATTTAGCCTACTGTTTCAAAAGCTAAGTCATCCATATCTTGGATGCCCCTACATTTAAAATTAAAATAAAATGGCTCAAAAAGAATAGGACCAAGAATTCATCGATGTATTATAATTACACCCATCTCTTTAAAGTGGTTCCCTAAACAGAACAAATTCAGTACAGTTAGACTATTTCTAATAAGTTACAAGTAATATTCTGTATTCTTTCTGTAACACTCTTACCAGGCTTGTATACAAACGTGGCTCATTAACAAACTCTGTGAACAACCACATGATTCAGCTGTGAGAAGGCCATCTTCATAAACAATATACATCTAGGCTCGGTATGATTTGGGGTTCAACCAAACAGGAACATCATGATGTTCTGAATAAAGAAATCTCAGTTTGAGTGAATGCAGTGTAAATACTGTCCATACACAATTATTAGTCAGCAAGAAATAACAGATCGTACACTCCACATAATTAAAAGGAAAGTGTACAGAGTTATACAGTCAGACCAGACTAAATGTGCACATGACAGTTGGAGCTTATTTCTTCCAAGAGCTGGGTATAACCATTACTTATGATGCCAAGCCAGTGGTCTGTGTGAAAGCACCTGCCAAATTCTGAACTTCCCTTGAAAACTGGTTCTCTCTCAGGAGTACTGGCCCTTCCTCCTTTGAGCCATTCATCTGCGCAAAACATTTCTTACAACAGGGACTCTCCTTCCAACTGCATTCTGTGGCATCTTCCCTTCTGTCTCACTCTGCAGCTCCCGCCAAAAGATGCCAGGTGAAAGTACTGTCCATTGCAAGTCTCTCTGCCCTACTTTCTAGAACCTTCTCCAGGTCCCACCATCCTGATTGGCTGACATAACATTCCAAAGTCGAACAACAGGGCTTCTTATCTTTAGCTGAAAGCAAAACAATCAACTGGCTGGACACACTGCTTTTGAAATGAAATACCTATAGCAGAGCAGTAGAAATCTTAACCAGAGCATTACTCTTCTAATGTATCTCCCACAGCCTGAATATAGATTACTTCTGCTGGTGAGCTATCTCCGCCTGCATCTCTCTTGATGGGGAAGAGATATTTATAGCTTACCAGTCTAAACTAAAAGAGATCCAAGAGCTAATTTCAATTTGGTCTCAGGCTGATGTTAGCTATGTTCTGTATCCATTGATTTTTGAGGTTAATGTTTGAAACCTTCTTACATAGTTGATTATTGGAGAAATTTAGGAGATTATGTGAGTATTAAGAAAATGGATTGGCAGTGGAATTAAAAATATATTGAATTCAAATGATTCACATGTCTTCATTCCCAGTGCCCTTTTGTTCACTGCTATACCAACAATCTGAATAAAGATTTAGAGGTGTGGTCAAAAATCTGGAGATGGTCAAAAATGTTAATTCTTTAGAAAATCGAAGAAAATTACCGAAGTAACATTACTTGGATTTGGAAAAGCGTTAAAAAGTGAAGGACTGAAATCAATGTGAATATATGTGATATATTTACTTCGGTAAAAGAATAACAACTGTAATTAGGACCTGAATGGAAATAACTTCATGTTTTTCAATAGTAGAGACATTCACAGTTTCATGAAGCAGTAAAGACTGGCAAAACAAGTTAATAAAATATAGTTTTTTTATTAGAAGAGGGAGGGGACATTAAAAAACCCAAAGAAAACAAATAGATCTATGAAACTTCCTGATAAGATCTCAAGTACACCACTCATGTATTATTGGATATTGAGGCTTCAAAGTGTATTGCACCAAATCACCAAATATGCTCCAGATCTATAGCACTGAGCAAAATTCTTAGGTACATATATATAACTCGGATGCCTAAGACTTTTGCACAGTACTGTATTTGTCATCGTGGAGGAGTGTGCAGGTTTGTAAAGCTGGCGGAACAAAAGATGTTAGGAATGGTGAGGGTGAAGCACTGAGGGAGGGGTGTGGAACAGGTGGCAGAGGAGGAGTGCCGAGATGGGAGGTGGCATAGGTGTAGACACACTCAGCCCTGAGACACCAGGGAAAGTCGATAGACACTTTATTGATCACAAAGAAAATCGTCACAGTAGCATTACAAGTGCACATAATTTCAAATATACAAATATTAGAAAAGAAGTAAAAAGAATAAAGAATAGGTTTCCTCAAGCAGTCTTAACAGGAGGGGGTCATGACTTCCCTGGCTATAGTATGACTCATAATAGAGCCTAATGGTCGAGGGTATGAATGACCTAATGATCTCACACACTGCTCTTTAGAGCAGCGCAGTTGTCTTGGTCAACCATTGTCAATTGCCTAGATTTTCTGTAGGGCCCTTTGTTCTAGCACAGCCTCCAGTGTATCCTATAGCAGAGCCAGCCTTTCTAATCAGTTTATTGAGTCTCTTGCCATCACCTGTGTTGATGCCATTGCCCAGCAGACCACCACATAGAAGATTTTACCGGTAACAACAGACTGGTGGAACATGTGAAGGAGAGGTCTGCATACTCCAAAGGACATCAGTCTCCTCAGGAAGTAGAGGTGACCCTGGCCCTTCTTGTACATAGACTGTGCTGGTGCTCCAATCAAGTCTTCATCCAGGTGCACTGTTGGTACGTGTAGATCCTCACCGCATCCACGTTCTCACCATCAATAGTAATAGGGAGCAGTGCAGGCTCAGTCTTCCCAAAGTCCACCACCATCTCCTTTGTCTTACTGATGTTGAGCTGCAGATGATTCAGCTGGTACCATTTAATAAAGTCCGCCACCAGGACCCTGTATTCATCCTCCCGTACTCCCTTTATACACCCAACTATTGCTGAGTCAGCAGAGAATTTCTGCAGATGACATGACTCAATTTTGTATCTAAAGTCCAAGGTATACAGGGTAAACAGGAAAGGCAAATACAGTCCCCTGTGGGGCTCCAGTGCTGCTTATAGCTATGTCTGAAGCCACATAAACTTAGGTCTTCCAGGCAGGTAGTCTATTGTCCAGGATGCAATGGAAGTGCCAACCTGCACTGAACGGAGCTTTTCTCCCAGCAATGAGGGTTGTATGGTATTGAAGGCACTTGGGAAATCAAAAAATATGATCTTCAGAATGCTGCCCTGCTTATCCAAATGGGAGTAGGTTCTGTCTAGCAGCTAGATGACAGCATCGTCAACTCCAATGTGCTCCTGGTAGGCAAACTGCAGGGGATCGGAGGTGAGCCAGGACTAGCCTCCCTAGGGACTTCATGATGTGTGAGGTTAGGGCCACTGGATGGTAGCCATTCAAGACTCTTGGCCAGCTTTTCTTGGGTACTGGGATCACACATGATGTCGGGATGCTTTCCAGGCTGAGACATAGATTGAAAATACACTGGAGAACCTGACACAGCTGCTCAGCACACTCCTTCAGGACCTTGGGATTCACACCATCCAGACCCAATGATTTGCCATGTCTAAGTTTCCCTGGAGTTCTTCTCGCCTGCTCAGTGTTGGAAGGTGAGTCCATGTTGACTGGGGAGTTAGTGGAAGGTGGAGGCTCGGGGAGGTGAAGATTGGGGTGATAGCAGTTGGCATGTGGAGGTGTGGATGGTAGGTTAAGGGCAAGGAGGGGATGTAGATAGTGGTAGTCTGTACTGTTCATCCATGTGTTGAGCTGGAGGGGAGGCATTGGTGCTGGGGGAACATTGGGTGCCTCGGCACCTGGACTGATGTGCTGAGGGGGGCGTGAACAGGAAGGCAATTGTCAAACCAATTGGAAAAATTGATTTAACTCATTAGCGGCTGCATTCCGAGGCTCTACAGCTAGGCTGATTAAAGCCAGTGATGTCCTTCATGCCTCTCCACAACTCCCAATGCTACTCTACTCAAGCTTGTTCTTCCTCTCTCTCCTGAATTCCCCTTTAGCCATCTTGATCTTCTCCTTTAGCTCCATCTGCATGTTTCAATCCCTCCCTGTCTCCTATCTAAGACTCTCTTTTTGTGGCTCAGAAGAGCCTTTAGATCACTGGTGACCCTTGGTTTGTTGTTAGGGAAGCAGTGAACAGTACTTAATGGTATAACAGTTTCCACTCAGAAGTAGAAATAGCCAGTGATGCAATCAGTAAGTCCATTAATGTCCACCCCATATAGTTCACAAAACACATTCCAGTCAGTAACCTCGAAACAGCCTTTAAGGCCTCGATGGCTTCTGGAGACCATTTATTTACTATCTTGATGGTGGCTGGCTGTTACTGTACTTTGGGCTTACACAAGGGCATGAGGTGAACCATGTTGTGATCTGATCTTCCAAGTGTGGGAAAGCTGTGGAGCTGTAGGCATCTTTAACATTGTCATATGAGAGTTCCAATGTTTTATTTTCTCTTGTATGACTTGACAAACTGATTGAAGGTGAGTAGTGTTATTGAGAGAGAAACATGGCTGAAGTCTCCTGTTACTGAAATGAACATGTTGGGGTGTTGAGTCTGGAGTCCCGCGATGGTAGTGTGTATGATGTCACACACAGCATCAGGAGGGCAGAATGTAAACAATGAGTAATATAGCGTGGCTGAACTCGCACAGTAGCTGAACTGGATGCAGACTGACAGCAAGCGGTTTGGCATCCAGACTGCAGATTCGTTCTTTTACAGAAATGTGGGATTACACCATCCGTTGTTCAGAAGCTCACCTCCCTTCCTCTTACCACACTGTAGATCATTTGATTCCAGACTATTGGCTTATTGATCATTACAGCATGTCTCTGTTATGCTTCCTGCTCCTTCCCGATCCATTCCCCTTTCTCAACCACGACTCCCCTCTCCCTGCCCCTTCCACTCTCAGTCCACAAAAGAGATCCATATTAGAATCAGGTTTATCATCACTCACATGTCATGTTTATTTTCGTGGCTGCAGTACCGTGCCATACGTAAAATTACTACAGTACTGTGCAAAATTCTTAGGCATCAAATATATACACGTGTGTGTGTGTGCGTGCGCGCGCGCCTAAGACTATTGCACAGTACTATACATGTCTTTTTTGTGTTTTCTAGTAATACAGTTGTTGCACAGTGTGGGTGAACACTAATAAAGCAAAATGATAAAGATTTTGAGCATATTTGGTTATTATGGGATAATGTGATAACAGTGAAAAATATCATTAAAAATTGGGAGAATAATGATTGCAGTTGCGTTTTCCTTGCACTAAAAATATCTAAATTAAATATAGGTGATTTAGAATAAACGTTAAAAATCACATTGAAATGAGGCTGTGGAATTAATTTCCATGGTTAGAGTTAAAGTGGGTATTGTGTCAAAAGTTAGTATTACTTTGAGTAGGATGGGTAAGTTCAACCAACTCTATTTGTTCACCTGGAGAGAAACCACAAGAGTTTTAGCCAACATTTTTTAGGAAAATCTGTTCAAGTCTAAGATGTACAAGTCTATATATAGTCTTATACTTTGTATCCTTTGGCAGGATTTCATCAAAATACTGTTATACTTTCAGAAGCCCAAGCCAATTAAATGTAGTCTGTACGATCCAATATTTTTCATAGGCAACACAAGTTTGTTGGGCAACACAGAGAATTCTAGAGCAGCTCAACAGGCCAGGCAGCAACTATGGAAAAAAGTACAGTCAACCTTTTGGGCCAAGACCTTTTGGTAGGAAAGGAGAAGAAAGATGAGAAGTAGATTTAAAAGGTGGGGGAAGGGGAGAAAGAAACCGTAGGTGATAGGTGAAACTGGGAGGGGGAGGGATGAAGTGAAGAGCTTGGAAGTTGATTGATGAATGAGGTACAGGCTGGAGGAGGGGGAGTCTGATAGGAGAGGACAGAAGGCCATGGAAGAAAGAAAAGGAAAGAGGAGCAACAGAGAGAGGTGATTGGTATGCAAAGAGATAAGGAGAGAGAGGGAAAAGGGGATGGGGAATGGTGAAGGAGAGGGGGGTGTGCATTACTGGAAGTTTGAGAAATTGATGTTCATGCCATCTGGTTGGATGTCACCCAGATGGAATATAAGGCGTTGTTCCTCCAACCTGAGTGTGGCCTAATCAGGCCATAGAGGAGGACATGGATTGACATGTCAGAATGGAAATGGGAAGTGGAATTAAAATAAGTGGCCACTGGGAGATCTCGCTTCTTCTGGCGGATGGAGCGTAGGTGCTTGGCGAAGTGGTCTCCCAATCTACGTTGCATCTCACCCATATATAGGCCTACCAGAAGCACCGGACACAGTATATGACCCCAACAGACTCATAGCTGAAGTGTTGCCTCACCTGGAAGGACTGTTTGGGGCCCTGAATGATAGTCAGGGAGGAGGTATAGAGGCAGGTGTAGCACTTGGTTCACTTGCAAGGATAAGTGCCAGGAGGAACATCAGTGGGAAGGGATGAATAGACAAGGGAGTCATGTAGGGAGCGATCCCTGAGGAAGCAGAAAGTGGGGGGGGGGGGGGCGGGAAGATGGGCTTGGTGGTGGGATCCCATCGGAAAGGGCAGAGGTCCTGAAGAATTGTATGCTGGATGTGGAGGCTGGTGGGGTGGTAGGTGAGGACAAGAGGAACCCTATCCCTGGTAGGGTGGGCGGACGGAGTAAAAGCAGACATGTGTGAAATTGAAGAGATGAGGTTGAGGGTAGCATTGATGGTGGAGGAAGGGAAGGAGGACATCTCCTTCGTTGTGGGATGAAAATCCTCATCCTGAGAGCAGATGCAGCAGAAATGGAGGAATTGAAGGAAGGGGATGACGTTTTTACAAGTAACATGGAGAGAAGAGGTATTATCCATGTAGCTGTGAGAGTCAGTGGGTTTATAATTGACGTCAGTGGATAAGCTGTCTCCAGAAATAGAGACAGTGAGAGTGAGAAAGCAGGGGGAGGTATCAGAAATGGGCCAGGTAAATTTGATGGCAGGGTGGAAGTTGGAGGCAAAGTTGATGAAGTCAAGGAAGGAAGTCTTCAAAGTGGGAGGAGCCAAAGGAGTAAATGTTAAGAGTGAGCACATTCCGCTACATGGTGATGGAGGGGAACTGGTTGGGTCTGGTGCCCAGAAAGAAACGGAGAGTTTTGAGGCCTTCCTGATGTGGGATGGAGGTGTATAGGGACTGGACATCCATAGTAAAAGTAAGATGGTGGGGGCCAGGGAACTTGAAATCATTGAATAGATCCAGAGCTAGTGTCACGGATGTAGGTGGGCAGGGACTGATCTAGGGGGATAAAACAGAGACAACGAATGCAGATATGAATTCAGTGGGGCAGAAACAACCTGAAAGAATGGGTCTACCTGGACAAGCAGATTTGTGAACCTTGGGTAGGAGGTAGAAACCGGAGGTGCAGGATGTGGGAACTATGAGGTTGATGGCAGTTGTTGGGGAAATTTGCTATGCCTGCCTTTTTGTCTCTGGTCCCAGCTATGCCTGCCTTTTTGTCTGCATTTTCTCCTTTGGCCCTCCCACTTGTTTCAAACAAAAGGATTAGCCATGGGGGTACTTGCACAGGGCTAGCTATACCTACCTTTTTGATGGCCGTGTAGAACAGTCTAAGTACCAACCTGATGCACCATCAATAACTCACTCTGAGACGTAAAGGCGAGGTATCGGCTTTTATTGACTGGAAGAAGGAACAAGCAGTGATTGACTACCACACTACATCCTGGAGACAGAGAGGCCGGGCTCAGACCTCCATCACCTTTATACAGGGGTCTGTGGGAGGAGCCACAGGAGCAGTCATCAGGGGGCATGTCCAGACAGGTATATGTAGTTCACCACATTCACCCCCCCTTTGATTTAAAAAGAGTCCCCATGTGGCGAAGTTTCTTACAAGTATATTTACAGGTTAAGTCTATCAGGTGGTCGTATCTGTCGCTGCGATCTACGTAGCACCGGTGGTGATTGCACAGGTGCTGGTGGTGATTGCACTGGAGACGGTGGTTGTGCTGGTTCTGGCCTAACTGGAGGTGTCAGCCCACTAGGCGTCATTGATCCCTCACACGTGTGCGAGGTGCCTGGTATATGAGTGTCGTAAGGAGTCTGTGTAGGGCTTGGTGTGCGCGGTGTCACCTCGGGTACAGGGTTCGTAGTTACCGTGGAGTGTTCGGGGTAGTGGTCTGCTGCTCCTGTGGGCACCAGGTCGCGGACGGAGACCGTGTCCTCTCGCCCATCAGGTAAGACCATGTAGGCACACTGGGGGTTCGCATGTAGAAGGTGAACCCTCTCGACCAGCGGGGAGTATTTATTACTCCTCACATGTTTCCGGAGCAGCACTGGCCCTGGGGACGTCAGCCAAACTGGTAGGGTGGTCCCAGTGACAAACTTCCTGGGAAAAGAGAATAGGCGCTCATGAGGGGTGGCATTGGTGGACGTACATAACAGGGAGTGGATAGAGTGGAGTGCCTCAGGGAGGACCTCCTGCCATCGAGAGACCGGCAACCCTTTTGACTTAAGGGCTAAAAGTGTGGCCTTCCACACTGTGGCATTCTCCCTCTCCACCTGTCCATTTCCCTGGGGATTATAACTCGTGGTCTGACTAGTAGCAATGCCCCTAGCTAGCAGGTACCAGTGCAGCTCGTCACTCATAAAGGAGGACCCTCTATCACTGTGGATATAGCAGGGATATCCGAACAAAGTGAAGAGCTGGCGCAGGGCTTTTATGACGAATGTGGTAGTGGTATCGGGGCAGGGAATGGCAAAGGGGAACCATGAGTACTCGTCGATAATGAAAAAATAGACATTGCGGTCGGTGGAGGGAAGGGGGCCCTTAAAGTCAACACTCAGTCGCTCAAAAGGGCGGGTGGCCTTGACAGGTTGCGCCGTTTCAGGACGATAGAAGTGCGGTTTGCACTCAGCGCAGATTTGGCAGTCCCTGGTCATCGTCCTGATGTCCTCCAGGGAGTACGGCAGGTTCCGGGCTTTCACGAAATGGTAAAATCGGGTGACCCCCGGATGGCAAAGATGTGCATGAAGGGCGTACAGCTGGTTGAGCTGTGCGCTAGCACACGTTCCCCGGGATATGGCATCAGGGGGCTCATTGAGTCTGCCAGGCCGGTACAGGATATCATAGTTGTAGGTGGAGAGTTCTATTCTCCACCGCAAAATTTTATCATTTTTGATTTTGCCCCGCTGTTGGTTGCTGAACATGAACGCAACCGAGCGCTGGTCGGTCAGCAAGGTGAACCTTTTGCCGGCAAGATAGTGCCTCCAGTGCCTAATAGCTTCCACTATGGCCTGGGCTTCTTTCTCCACCGCGGAGTGCCGAATTTCAGAGCCTTGAAGGGTACGAGAAAAGAATGCTACTGGCCTGCTGCACCATCAATAACTCACTCTGAGACGTAAAGGCGAGGTATCGGCTTTTATTGACTGGAAGAAGGAACAAGCAGTGATTGACTACCATACTACATCCTGGAGACAGAGGGGCCGGGCTCAGACCTCCATCACCTTTATACAGAGGTCTGTGGGAGGAGCCACAGGAGCAGTCATCAGGGGCATGTCCAGACAGGTATATGTAGTTCACCACACAACCCTACACTGGTGTCTGTCCCCCACTTTTCTATCGCTACCTTGATGACTACTTTGGTGCTGCTTCCTGCGCCCTTGCAGAGCTCGTCCATTTTATCAACTTTGCCTCCAACTTCCACCCTGTCCTCAAATTTACATGGTCCATTTCCAACACCTCCCTCCCCTTTGTTGATCTCACTGTCTCTATCTCTGGGGACAGCTTATCTACTGATGTCTATTATAAACCCATGGACTCTCACAGCTACCTGGACTATACCTCCTCCCACCCTGCTAATTGTAGAAACACCATCCCCTTCTCTCAATTCCTCTGTCTCCATTGCATCTGCTCTCAGGATGAGGCTTTTCATACCACAACAAAGGAGATGTCCTCCTTTTTTAAAGAAAGGGGCTTCTCTTCCTCCATCATCAATGCTGCTCTTAGCTGCAGCTCTACAATTTCATGTACGTCTGCTATTATCCCATCGTCCCACCACCCTACCAAGGATAGGATTCCTCTTGTCCTCACCTACCACCCCACCAGCCTTCGTGTCTAGCACATAATTCTCTGGAACTTTCCGCCATCTCCAATAGGATCCCACCACCAAGCACATCTTCTCCCCCCTCACTTTCTGCAGGGATCGCTCCCTACATGACTCCCTTGTCCATTCCTCTCCCCCCCACCCCCCACTGATCTCCTCCTGGCACTTACTCTTGCAAGCAGAACAAGTGCTACACTTGCCCCTACACCTCCTCCCTCACTACCATTCAGGGCCCCAAATAGTCTTTCCAGGTGAGGTGACACTTCACCTGCGAGTCTATTGGAGTCATATACTGTGTCAGGTGCTCCCAGTGTGGCCTCCTGTATATCAGTGAGACCCAACGTAGATTGGGAGACTGTTTCTCTGAGCACCTATGCTTTGTTTGGCTGAAGAAGTAGGATCTCCCAGTGGCCACCCATTTTAATCCCATTTCCCATTCCCATTCCGATATGTCAATCCATGGCCTCCTCTACAGTCACGATGAGGCCACACTCAGATTGGAAGAGCAACACCTTCTATTCCATCTGGTTGCCTCCATCCTGATGGTATGAAAAGCGATTTTTTGAACTACTAGTACTAACACTACCCCCACTTCTCTATTCCCCACCCCTCTATCCCTCTCTCACTTCATTCCCTTGCCTGCCCATCACCTCCCTCTGGTGCTCCTCCCTCCTTTTCTTTCTTCCTGGCCTTCTGTCCTCTCCCATCAGACTCCCCTTTCTCCAGCTCTATATCTCTTTTTCCAATCAACTTCCCAGCTCTTTACTTCATTCCTCCCACTCCTGGTGTCACCTATCACTTCATGTTTCTCTCGCTCCCTCCTCCCACCTTTTCAGTCTACTCCTCATCTTTTTTTCTTCAGTCTTGCCGAAGGGTCTTGGCCTGAAAAGTTGACTGTAGTTTCTTCTGTAGATGCTGCCTGGCCAATTGAGTTCTTCCTGCATTTTGTGTGTGTTCCTTGGATGTTCAACATCTGCAGATTTTTTTCTTGTTTGTGACAAGTTTGTTGAAGCTGTTTTCTCTCACAGACGGAAATGAACTATTCTCAAAGTAAATATGTATTGAACAAGTTGGGTGACGCATTACTAACTAATGCTAAATAAATCTTAGGCCAGTAACTTTTAAGTAATGCTTTGATTAATTCATTTATTAGATAAATGTTATTAAGAAAACCTCCTCACCTGCCTGTGAAATTCCCGTTAATCCACTAATGGTTCATATTAAAATGTTTTGGAAGAATCTGAATATCTTGTTTCTGCACCTTAATTAACTTATTTGCAATGTCAAGTTTTACCTATGTTATTAAATGAATATTATGAAACTTTAATTTTCATATAATTATATGGACCAGATGGTAATTACTACAAATGATTATTTTTGCCTTTAAACTACACAAAGTTATGCTTATTGCATCCACAAATCTATGTATAAATTATTAATTTGATTTACACATTCTAATGATGCAGGCATGTCAAAAAGTTCAAAGTAATTTTATTAGCAAAGTACATCCATTTCACTATATACAACCCTGAGATTTGTTTTCTTGTGGGCATAATCAATAAATCCAAGAACTCCAATAGAATCAACAGAAGAATGCATCCAACAGAGTGGACGAACAACCAACATGCAAACGACAACAAACTGTGGATGGATTATTTTGCTTACTAGCTATCTTTCAATAATGATTTTCTTGGACAGACAGAGCATAGGGGAATGGTTGAAGGGGAGAACGCACAGGAGCTACTAGGTTCAGGCACAGTTATTACACTTCAACCAAATAGGATAACTTCACTCAACTTTGTTTGGCCCATCACTGAACTGTTCCCACTGAACTAGACTCACTTTCAAGGATTCTTCGTATCATGTTCTCAATGTTTATTGTATACTTATTTATTTTTCTTATGGTATTTGCAGTTTGGGTATGGTTATTCTTGGATTCTTTTATGTTTCTTATATTCACTATGAATGCCCGCAAGAAAATGAATCTCAGTGTTGTATATGGAGACATATTGTATACAGAACGTACTTTGTTAATAAATTTACTTTGATCCTTGAACTTTGAAGAAGCAATACTCAGAGTCCTGGCAGAAAGGAAAAAAATGTCCATTAAAATTATATGATATGTATGTACAATGTCTGAAATACATGAAATACAATGTCTGGAAATGTTTGTTTGATGATGAACTTCAATAAAAAAAATTACAAAAAAAAGGTAGTGGTAGTTAGTTTAAAACATATTTACTTAAAGACAGTGAAGAAGCGTGAAACATCGACTGTTTATTCCTTCCCACAGATGTTTCCTGACCTGCTGCACTCCACCTGCATTTTGTGTGTGTGTTGCTTTGTATTTCCAGGATCTGCAGAAGTTTTTGTGTTTATCATTGTACGCCCATCAGCCTTTTATATCCTGTCCTTCAATGGGTTGATCTGAAACCTTTGCAACAGAACTGATGTGTAACCTTGTCCTCTGGGGATCTGGTACCTGCTGTATCCTTTCCTACTACAGCAGGTGTCAAACATCTCACTATGTACAGATTGTACATAGTGAAATGTATTTACTTCTAACTGTGGGCAATGCAGGTACTGTTGAGATTCATGGAGATATTTGCTCCCCAAAAGTTCATTACGATATTATTGGTCTTTTATAGCTGATGGTTGGGTGGTAGCGCGACTTTGATTATCATTAAGACCATAAGACAGAGGAGCAGAATTAGGCCATCTGGCCCATTGAGTCTGCTCTGCCATTCAATCATGGCTGATCCCTTTGTTTTCTCTCCTCAACCCCAGATCCCATCCTTCTAAACGTAAATTTTGATGCCATGTCCAATCAAGAACCTATCCAATCTCTGCCTTAAATACACCCAACAACCTGGCCTCCACAGCTGCACATGGCAACAAATTTCACAACTTCACCACCCTTTGGCTAAAGAAGTTTCTCTGCATCTCTATCCAGAGGCTGTGCCCTCTCGTCCTAGACTCTCCCACCACGGGAAACATCCTTTCCACATCTACTCTGTCTAGGCCTTTCAACATTCGAAAGGTTTCAATGAAATCCCCCCTTATCCTTCTGAATTCCAGCGATTACAGACCCAGAGCATTCAAATGTTCCTTGTATGATTACCCTTTCATTCCTGGAATCATCCTTGTGAACCTCCTCTGGACCCTCTCACTTAAAGTCATGTTCTTTACTCTGGCACATAGTTCTCTGTGCTCCTGAGCTTCTGTTATCTCTGCTACCTGTTCTGCCACATCCACACTCACTCCCCTGTCTTCTATTCATTATTTCTTTCCGTCTACCCTGATGTGATCATTTGAATTACAGAACCGCCTCTCTTCCTTGATTTCACTTCTAATACAAAACAACATCAGAGTACTGAGTCATCCTGGAATGCTAAGTTATTTTAATCAAGCTGTTGCTATAAAACACCTGATGCCATAGTTACGTCCTAGACTGCAAAACTGATGAAAGAATTACAAATGCTGACATTGGCAACTTTCATATTTCTCTATCACCAAGAGCTTTTGCCTATATTTGAAATCCAATAGTGTAAAATGATAAAAAGTTAAGTGTATTAGCAGTTTCATAATATGCAACATTAAGAGTAACAAATCACTGTAGATGATTAAATAACAGTATCCAAATTTGGAACAAATTTCCTAGGCATTCATAGCTTACAAGCTTGATGTTGCATGTATTTTTCTTGTTCTTAAACCAAGTTAGCAACTTAGAAATTAGTAGGAAGAAACATAGCGTTAATACAGATCAATATCATGTTCTGTATATATATAAGACAAGAAAGTGTAATTTTGTCTTAATACTTTTCTGTTGCTTGCCACTTGCAATATATTACGTGTCATCTCTTTTGGGCTACTGTTCATTCTTAATGGACTTTTAATGGTATTTATGATGAAAGTACTGATCTGCAAATTGTTGTTGCTACATCTGTTATGATTCATCAAATGTCACTAAAAAGAATGTCTCACATCAGTTACTTCATAACTTAATATACATCCAATTCTAACTTCATTTAAAAAAAATTGATAAACAATAACATAATCTTCTGTGTGACTTACTGTTATGAATTATTCAGGTGATTTCATCTATTGCAAAAACATGAATGAGCTATTGACAATCCTTAACAATGAAGATTTCAATGAGAATATCATTACCATTTTTCAAATGAGTCATAAACATTAAACAGCAATGAAATATAATTGCTTAGAAATTATAGTCCATCTTTTATGATACACCAAACAAATGCTCTGCTTAGTACTGATGCTCACTATGACTCTGAGAAAGTTTGTCCCATTGGTCAGAAAGATAGTAAATGTAGCACTCTAGTACTTAGCATGAAAATACACATGCTACAACAGGACCTCTGATTCCCATTGGGATCTCAGAGTAGAGTTCATGGTGGCTGTTCCATTATTGTGCTCACTACTGGAAAATGAATCAGCATTTAAAGAATATAGCCACAAAATGATAAGAAAAGACTGCCATTGATTTCCTCTCTTGCTGATCCCAGCCAGTTTGGATTGCAGCAACATTTCCTCAACAATCTCCCTCAGCCCAGGTGCACAACAAGGCTGTGTGTTTAGCCCACTGCTCTACCTACTTTATACTTATGACTGTGAAGCCAAGCACAACTCCAATGCCATATTTAAGTTTGATGATGACGCCACTGCCATTGACTGAATCAAGGCTGGTGATGAATCAGCATTTAAGACAGGGATCGAAAATCTGGCTGAGTGATGGCATAACAACAGCCTCTCACTCAATGACAGCGTGACCATGGAGCTTCAGGGGGAAGAAACCAATGGCTCATGAGGCAGTCCTCATTGGTGAATCAGAGGTGGAGGGGGTCAGCAACTTTAAATTCCACAGTACTATCATTTCAGAGGATCTGTGCTGGGTCCAGCACGTAAGTACCTTTGTAAAGGCAGCATGGCAATGCCTTTACTTTTTAGAAGTTTGTGAAGATTTGGCATGTCATGTAAAACTTTAACAAACTTCTATAGATGTGTGGTGGGGTGTTGCATCACGGACTGGAATGGAACACCAATGCCCTTGTATGAAAAAGCCTAATAAAAATATAATGGATACAGCGCAGTCCATCATGGGTAAAGTCCACCCCAACATTGAGCACACCTACATGAAGTGCTGTTGTAGGAAAGCTGCATACATCATCAAGGACCCCACCATCCAGTCCATGCTCTCTTCTCGCTGCTGAATTTAGGAAGAAGGTCATGACCCTCAGGGCTTGGACTGCTGGCTTCAGAAGCAATTATTACCACTTAGTCACGACACTTTTGACCCAGAGGGGATAACCTCACTCGCCCATCACTGAAGTGATCCCACTAAGCTGGACTCCCTTTCAAAGACTCTTCATCTCATGTTCTCGACATGTATTGCTCATTTAATGATTTGTTGTTTTTTTTTACAATTTCTTTTTGTATTTGCACAGTTTTTCTTCTTGCATATTGGTTGCTGTCCGCCCTGCTAGGTGTGGTCTGCATTGATTCTGTTGTGTTTCTTGTATTTACTATGTTGCCTGATGGGTTGTTTATGGTGACATATATATACTTTGCTCATAATTTACTTTGTACTCTGTATTGAGGTAAAGGGGAAAACAAGAAGAGGATTAAGTTGTACTTCCTATTGTGACTGGGTTACATGTTGCGTGTGACAAAGTGACCCAATAGTTCCAAGCCAGCTTGTTTCTTGGGCTACTCAAGGGCTAGTAATTATTTTTTGCAATTCACAGTTGATTTGTCTTAAGGGCTGTGGACATTGAAGGGATCTTCAGGGAATTATGTAACAAAATATTGGTTATTGAAAAGTGAAACTGAGATAGTTGTGTACAGAACATAGATCTGGCAATACAGACTGCTTAATTGCTATCTTAGTCTAGAACTCTAAGCAATATTCTGAATTAATAATAAGTTTTAAAGGATTTCCCCGAGGATTTTTGTTTCTACTCTTGGGTGGAGGAATATGTTCGTGAGACCCATAATATCATTAGCCAAAGAACTGGGGTGTCACGTATCCAGAATTGCCTGGGCCAGTTTCCCAGTTATTGCTAATCCTCCCAGAAATAGCCACTAATGCAATCAGTGCACAAACCAGCCTTTATATGTGATATGTGCATAAAAAATGTGTACAGATGGTTCCAATTTCTAAGCAAATATACTTACTGAGTAAACAAGGTACCACACATGTTGACAGCCTTTCCTTGAGTGAAGTCTGGGAACTATTATTTCATACAATTACCCATTCTAAGCTGTGCTTTGCCTTGAAAATTCAGAATTAACCTTAACTTTTAAAATCAGTCATTGATGTATTCTAAGGCTACACGTTTTGGGTCTGTATTTCTTAAATATGTAGTGCATCTATGCGGGTTGCAATCCATGTTAAATTCAATGCCACAACAAAATTAAGCAGAGCACAATATTATACCCCTAATTTTCAGAGAGGCTGTTGTAAGTGTTATGTTAAGTGCTGCGGAATTCCTCTCACAGGCAGCTGAACACTCTCCAGGCACACTTCCCAATAGTAAAAGGTGAATGAACTGCTAGAATATTGGGTGGGTGGAACAGTGGCATAGCATTTAGCATAATGCTACTACAACATCAGTGATCTGGGTTCAATTTCACCGCTGTCTGTAAGCGGTTTGTACATTCCCCCCGTGACTGCGTTGGTTTCCTGCCACATCCCAAATAAATATTCCAATGCTCCTTCACTTTATTTAGTCTTAGAGAAGAAAGAATGCAAAGTCGCAGTCCCATGCCTTTGGCTTTGGAGATACTGAAGAGAATCTTGCTTGCCTCTCTCAGCTTGTCAGTATACCAGGCCATATGGTTTGTTGGCCCAGTGACTGCTCCTGCTGACAATGAGATACACCAGTCAGCAGCAAGGCCCTCTCCAGTGTGAGCTGCCTACCACGAGTATCTCACATGCCTTTAGAACGCAGTGCAGATCCTTCAGCCCATGATAGAATAGTGACCTTTTAATCTATTCCAACATCATTCTAATGCTTCCTTCCTGAGAAATCCCCTAATTCTTCTATGTTCCTATCTAAGAGTCTCTTAAATGCCCCTAATGTATCTGCTTCCACTATCACCAACTGGAAACATGATCCAGCCACCCACCAGTCTCTATGTATTTAAACATACTACTTCTAACGTCCTCACCAATACATTCTCTCAATCACCTTAAAATTATATCCTCTTATAGTAGCCTCTTCTGTTCTGGAAAAAGATGTTAGCTGTCCACTCTATCAATTCCTCTTATCACCTCATACATCTTATGAAGTCACCTCTCATCCTTCTCCACTCTGGCGAGAAAACCCCAGCTTATTCAACCTTTCCTCCTAAGGCAGGCTCACTGATCCAGTTGCATTCTGGTAAATCTCCTATAAAGCCTCTACATCTTTCCGATAATGTGGTGACCTGGATTATTTTGCAGCGTCTATCCCCTTACATCCCTAATCATAATCTTAAATCTGTGAGTTCTGGTTTACTTAGTTTCCCTAGAGCTAAGCATATAAGAACTGGTGATGTGTCCTTTTGCTCTTCTGCACCAAAAATCTTGAGTACCCTAACAACTGAGATATGTCAAGCTAATACTGTCGAACATTTCAAAACACTTCTAAAAACATACTTTTTAAATTTGGCTTACTTATAGGATCACTTAATGCCTGTTGATGTTAATTACATTTATATAATTTGGTATACGTCAGGGTCCGGTCTGGTCCGGAATCCGCATTCCGGGTCTCGATCCGGTCCGAGGGCTCTGGACTCCGGGTCCTGCAGTTATCCCTCCCGTCACCCGTGAACTAGTTAGGACCCTCCTGGCTCAAGGAGGCACACCTGTGAATCATTGAGCTGCAGGTGTTTATAAGGGGCCTTGGGACTGGGACCAGGTGGGTGGTCGTTTTGTTCTGTTTCCTGTTTCTCCGCCGGCTCTGAACTCTTCTCTGCATTCTGTTATCCTGCCCAGGCTCAGATCCACTCCTCATCATGCTTCTCTGCCCCGTACCAGTACTGCCAGGTTGGTCCTCTCCCCCACCTTTCTTTCCATGTGCTGGTCCCGCTTCTCCGCTCATTTGTGTTGTTCGCGTGGTCGCGCTGTCTGCCGGCCTTTCCCGATTTTCCTGCTATCATGGCTGTTGTGTTGGTCACCCTGGACCTATGCCCGTTCCTATCCCTTGCCTCCGTCGGGCAGGCCCGGCCGGTCTGCCGCTGCCCAGCGGGGGTTCTGCCCCGTCCTCCTCTTCCGCCCGAACTCTGGGATTGTGCCCCGCACCTGCCTAGGGGTTTGTGTTGTGCCCAGGCCTCCGGTGTTTCCGCCTGGGAGGCGGCCCTACCCGGGATATATGCGGCCCACCCAGGGAGGGCTCTCCGCCAGCTTATCTAGCCACCTAGACCTGCCTGCCTGAACCCCGGGAGCCTGTCTACCTGAACTCGAACTCCGGGAGCCCGCTCCGCTCTGCCTGCCCGACACTCTATCTACCTGAACCCCAGCTCTACCTTTAAATGCCATGGCATCCCCATCCTGTCCTCCCCCTAGTACTTCAGTGTCTGCGCCCTGCGTTTGGGTCCATCTGGCCGCGTTCCTGACAGTATATTTGATTGCATATTATTCTATTATTTTAAATTTTGTCATATTTATGACTATATTGATTTAATTTTACAATCTATTTGAACTTGTATGTTGATGTATGAAAGGTGCTAAACAAATGAAGTTATTATTATATTTTTATTTTTTTCTTAGCTCAAGCTGGTAACACCTGCATTATAGCCATAGGCAATCCTGCTCATTTCTCAATTGCTAGGAACCTTTGGACTATTCTAGTAGTATTTAGTATTGTGGCCTTCTGAGTTTGTATTTTAAAGCAAGATTTTGGTGAATGGTGTTTGCCTCTTGATTGTGCCTGTGTAAGTAACCAGACTGAGTTAAACTGCCGCAAGATCCTGTAATGTGTTGGATTGTTTCTGGTTTCTCTTGGCGTTTTCTGCATTTAATTTGTTTCTGCATTTTTCTGCGTTTTAAATTTGTTGGTGTTAGATTATGTATTTTTGATATTTCTTTCATGTTAACTACCCAGTCCTGTATTGCCATGAGGAACTCTTCTGGTACTGGGAAGAGGTCTCCAACTCTGAGCAAGGCATTCGATGTTCCTTCTCGATACCTATTCTGCTCAGATCATGTGGATGTCTTCCATGGAGGTTCATGCTTATCCACTGGTTAACATTTTCGTGTATAGTGATAATTTCCTCATTTTTCTACGTTGTGCTTTCTTTTAAGTTTAATCACTTGCACTTCTTAACAGAATTACATGCTTGTATGGTGTGCTGAACCTTGATTTTGTTGAAAATATACCCTCAGAAGTTTTATCTGATTATTGTGTATATTTTTATGTCTGTTATTCCACTTTCTCCTTCTGTCCTAGGTAGTGTTAAATATATATGTTTGAGTGTATATAGCATTTTCTAAAATTTGTCATTTCAGTTCTTATTTTTCTTGTTTATGCCAAAAGAATACACTAATATGGGTATAGCGAAAGTGTCTATTGCCTTTTGTAGTATTTTTACTTTTGAGCTCTGTTTGGCAGATTTTCTTAAGCCTTGAAGTAAGTTCTGTGGCAAGTTTTCCCTTTATCATTCTCTGATCTATTTTCTTTGCTTGTTGATATCCCAGATACTTGTTCAGTATGTTTTATATTCATCCATCGGTTGTATCCTGCTGCTCTGTTTTGTATTCTATTAGCTCTATTGCACCTCTCTTTATGTTTAATGTTCTACAATTATCTAGTCCAAAGCTCATGTTTATATCTTCCAAAAATATTTCTACTATTTGAATTAATTGCTTTAACTTCACTGATGAAGGAGTGTATAATTTCAAGTTGTCCATGTGTGTCAAGGTATAACTTGTTTTGTTGTTTTTGATTTGATACCCAGTTTTCCTCTGATTCAGTAAATTGGAGAGTAGGTTTAAAGCCAAATAAGTCTATAGTGGGCTTAGAGGTCACCCTGGAAAATGCCTCCATTTCTTTTGATAACAGTGGTTGTTCTTTTTTGGTTGTCAATAGATAGTTTGATTATAGTACGCCAATGCTTGATCAGATGTTGAAGGAATTGCACAAGTATCATGTGTAGTTTATATTTATTAAGAAGTTCTATTAACCATGAGTGTGGAACAGAACCAAATGCTTTTGGTATTTAATAAACCAATATTGCTATGTTCCTCTACACTGCTAAGAATCCTGACATTAAACCTGTTACTCTGCCCTTCATTTCATTCTTCCAAAGTGAATCACTTCCCACTTTTCTGCATTGAACTCCATCTGCCACTTCTTAGCCCAGCTCTGCATGTTATCAATGGCCCATTGAACATATGACAACATTCTGCCCTATTCACAACACTTTCCAAACTTTAGTAAAATTTCAGATGATTATTAACACTTTTTATCAGCTGGACGCAATGTGGAATAGCCAAGGAGCAGTTTGCACACAGTCCTATTCAGTTTGGTCACCCTTCTGTCACAACCCTGAACTACTGCTATTCTGCTTGATATGGTCATGGCACCCCCTGAAAGCCATGACAAAGCTGGACACATGAGACTGTCCATAGATTTCTATGGACTATGGAGAGGGTGCAGAGGAGATTTACCAGGACATTGCCTGGTTTGGAGAACAAGTCATATGAAGGAAGGTTAGCAGAGCTGGGACTTTTCTCTTTGGAGCGTAGAAGAATGAGAGGGGACTTGATAGAGGTCTACAAGATTATGAGAGGCATAGATAGGGTGGATAGTCAGTACCTGTTTCCCAGGGCACCTATAGCAAACACCAGAGGGCATATGTACAAAATTAAGGGAAGGAAGTTTAGGGGAGACATCAAGGGTAAGGTTTTTACACAGAGGGTTGTGAGAGCCTGGAATGACTTGCCAGGGATGGTGGTGGAGGCTAAAACATTAGGGGTATTTAAGAGCCTCTTAGACAGGTATATGGATGAAATCCTACTGCTTATTCATCACCGTCTTTGATTTGGAGGTGTAGTCAATAAAGAGCATCCTGATGTATACAGCTTTGTTGTCCAGATGTTTCAGGGTTGAGTGCAGAGCCAATGAAATTGCACCTGTTGTGCTGTAGGAAAAATGGAGTGAATCCCAGTCACTTCTCAGGCAAGAGTTGATGCATTTCATCAACCTCTCAAACTACCTTGTCCATGCTGACAGTGACGTTTATCCACACTACTCCTATTTGCCTCTATCAGGCCCTCTATCTAAGTACCTGTTGAAATGCAGCTTATTCATCACCATTTCATCTTAAGTGCTACTGGATGATAGTCATTGAGGCAGGTTACCAGATTCTTCTTGGACACTGGCATAATTGAAGCCTGCTTGAAGCAGGTGGATACCTTAGACTGCCAAAGTAAAAGGTTAAAGATCTCAGTGAACGCTCCAGCCAGTTGATCCGCACAGGTCTTTAGTACATGGTCAGCTACCCCATCTGGGCCGGATGCTTTTCGTGGGTTCACTCACCAGAAGGATGCTCTCACATCAGCCTTATAGACAGGAATCACAGGAACATTGGGAACTGTGGGACTTCATGATGGTTCCTCCATGTTTTGCTGGTCAAAGCAACCATAGAAAGCATTGAGCTCACCTGGAAGCGAAGCACCATGTTGCTTGATTTCACTTTGTAAGGGGTGATCACATTCAAGCCCTGCCACAGCTGCTAAGCATCCTTTATTAATTAATGTTTAGTCCGGAATCGCTGCTTCTCCAGTGAGATGACTTTACAGAGATCATACCTGCACTTTCTGTAATGTCCTTAGTTGCCAGACTTGAATGTCTCTGACCTGACCCTCGCTGATTGCAAATCTCAGTGCTCCTTCTTGGGGAAGACTGAATGATTTTCTGGGAACACACTCAACAATGACTGATTTCACGAAGCCCACGACAACGGTGGTGAATTCCTTCTGCTCCACCAACTCAAAGCAATCCCATAACCACTCCTCTGCCTCCAGTAACCACCTCTTTGGTGCCCTAATCTCCAGAGCCATGCTCTTTAGTCTCTCCAGGTAGGAGAAGGACAACTAAGTGAGCAGTTTCCTGAAATGCGGACTGGGCATGGAATGGTAGACATTCCTTATCTTTGTATAGCAGTGTTCCAGTGTGTAGGGACCTCTGGTGCTACAGATCATATGCTGATGGTAATTGGGCGGGCATTTCTTCAAACAAACCTGATTGAAACCCCCAAATATAAAATGTGTCAGGGCTGGAATGTTTCTTGTTTGAAGACAGCATTATGCAGTATCTCAAGCTCCTGATTATAGTCTGCACTGCTGGGCATATAGCTACAAAATAAGGGACTATTCATTTAAAGCTGAGGTGCAAAGGAATGTCTTCCCTTAGAGGGCAATGAATCTTTGGAATCCCCTGCCATTACGGGTAGTGAAGGCCAAATTATTAGATATACTTAAGGAGGAGCTAGATAAATTGAGGATTATAGCAATTGGCACTAGATCAGCCATGCCTATGTTGAACAGCAAGGCATGCTTGGGGCACTTAATGATTTACTCTTGATTCTATTATTTTTGTGTCCTTGTGCTCTTGTGATTTACTAACAATGCATAGCCAGGAAATCATTGATAACTGAGCTGTTCTCTCTCTACACCTATAAAGTAACATAGTCCCATGGTGAGTGGTATTAATTAGAAATGCTCAGAGGGTACGTCGATTAGTTTTTCAAAATTATTTATTTTAGTCACTTAGCTTTAGTGTGTTTGGAATTGATTTAAGAGCCAAACTACTATCTATGTTCACCTCCAGTATTAGTGGGAGCTTCAAAACATGGCATTTTCTTTGTGACAGACCATTAACAAATTACATTCGTGTGTCACGCATACAATTACTTCATTACATTATTCTGTCATGTAACTCATTAGCATTCAAATATGCTATCATTGTTGAATCAGATTCCTTTCTTGCTTAAGTATTCAGACACCACTTGATGAGATAAGGGTATGTGAGCATACTTTTGAAACTTGCATAAAACTTAAGTTTCAGAACACTGTACAATAATTCCTCCTGCAACAGATGAACCCTCAGCATATCTGTAGAAATACCCCCCATAGCAGAAGCAATATAAGTGCCTTCCACATGCAGCTCTGGAAAATCACTGTAACAGACCCATTCCTAAATCCACTAAACTTAGACTGGTGTCAGTGCTAACCCTAACTCCATAA
Organism: Hemitrygon akajei; assembly: GCF_048418815.1. Classification (NCBI taxonomy): domain Eukaryota; kingdom Metazoa; phylum Chordata; class Chondrichthyes; order Myliobatiformes; family Dasyatidae; genus Hemitrygon; species Hemitrygon akajei. The sequence continues at coordinate 27,746,738 of NC_133125.1, forward strand.
AGTTATACCCATTGATGAAGCTATATATTGGTCGTCAATTCAATCATAACAATTTATCCCAAGGACGGAAAAGGATAAACTATCATACAGTTGCAAAAGAGATACAATTGAAACAGTCAATGCTGCAGATACAGTCAAGCCCCTCTTTTGGAAGAGGACAGCGAGGCTGAGAAGAAGTGCGGCGGCGGCCATTTTCAAATTGCTTCTCAGATCGGAGTTCTGAGAGGCGGGACTGCGCAGGCGCGTGAAGGAGGCCTGGGAAGGAGGGAAGATATAAAAAGGAGAGAAGGAGTGAGGCAGTTCTCTTTTGGAAGAGGACAGCGAGGCTGAGAAGAAGTGCGGCGGCGGCCATTTTCAAATTGCTTCTCAGATCGGAGTTCTGAGAGGCGGGACTGCGCAGGCGCGTGAAGGAGGCCTGGGAAGGAGGGAAGATATAAAAAGAACGCAGCCTTAAGCAGCGGGCAGCTTCGTTTGCGGGCAGCGGAGTGAGCCGGGAGCAGAGTGTAGGGCTTGGGCTCAGAGGGCTCAGGCGGAAGAGGGCACAGTAGGCTTATCTTTTAGTTCTTGTTATTTTCAGTTATTCGGGAAGTATGAGTGTGAGGGCAGCTTGTTGTTCTCGGTGTCGGATGTGGGAGATTCTGGAGTCTCCGAGCCTCCCGGACGTCCACATCTGCGCCAGGTGCGCCGAACTGCAGCTCCTGAGGGACCGAATTAGGGAACTGGAGCTGCAGCTCGATGACCTTCGCCTGGTCAGGGAGAGTGAGGAGGTGATAGAGAGGAGTTACAGGCAGGTGGTCACTCCGGGGCCACGGGAGGCAGATAGGTGGGTCACGATCAGGAAGGGGAAGGGGCAGGTACTAGAGAGTACCCCAGTGGCTGTACCCCTTGACAATAAGTACTCATGTTTGAGTACTGTTGGGGGGGACAGCCTACCTGGAGGAAGTGACAGTGGCCAGGCCTCCGGCACAGAGGACGGCCCTGTAGCTCAGAAGGGTAGGGATAGAAGAAAGAGGACCATAGTAATAGGGGACTCGATAGTCAGGGGTTCAGACAGGCGGTTCTGTGGAGGTGATCGGGAGTCCCGGATGGTAGTTTGCCTCCCTGGTGCCAGGGTCCGGGACGTTTCTGATCGCGTCCAAGATATCCTGAAGTGGGAGGGTGAGGAGCCAGAGGTCGTGGTACATGTAGGTACCAATGACATAGGTAGGAAAGGGGAAGAGGTCCTGAAACGAGAGTATAGGGAGTTAGGAAGGCAGTTAAGAAGAAGGACCGCAAAGGTAGTAATCTCGGGATTACTGCCTGTACCACGCGACAGTGAGAGTAGGAATGGAATTAGGTGGAGGATGAATGCGTGGTTGAGGGACTGGAGCAGGGGGCAGGGATTCAAGTTTCTGGATCATTGGGACCTCTTCTGGGGCAGGCGTGACCTGTTCAAGAAGGACGGGTTACACTTGAATCCTGGGGGGACCAATATCCTAGCGGGGAGGTTTGCTAGGGCTACGGGGCAGACTTTAAACTAGTAAGATGGGGGGGCGGAAATCAATTTGAGGAAACTATGGGAGAGGAGGTTAGTTCACCAGTAGAGCAAGTAAGTAGACCGTGTGTGAGGGAGGACAGGCAGGTGATGGAGGAGGGATGCGCTCAGCCCGAAGTTGTAGGGGAGAAGAAAGAAAAGGATAATAGATTTGAATGCATTGCTAGGGATGAAAAGAGAGGAGGAGGTGGAGAGTATCTTAAATGTATCTATTTTAATGCTAGGAGCATTGTAAGAAAGGTGGATGAGCTTAAAGTGTGGATTGATACCTGGAATTATGATGTTGTAGCTATTAGTGAAACATGGTTGCAGGAAGGGTGTGATTGGCAACTAAATATTCCTGGATTTAGTTGCTTCAGGTGTGATAGAGTAGGAGGGGCCAGAGGAGGAGGTGTTGCATTGCTTGTCCGAGAAAATCTTATGGCGGTGCTTTGGAAGGATAGATTACAGAGCTCCTCTAGGGAGGCTATTTGGGTGGAATTGAGGAATGGGAAAGGTGTAGTAACACTGATAGGAGTGTATTATAGGCCACCTAATGGGGAGCGTGAGTTGGAAGAGCAAATGTGTAAGGAGATAGCAGATATTTGTAGTAAACACAAGGTGGTGATTGTGGGAGATTTTAATTTTCCACACATAGATTGGGAAGCTCATTCTGTAAAAGGGCTGGATGGTTTAGAGTTTGTGAAATGTGTGCAGGATAGCTTTTTGCAACAATACATAGAAGTACCGACTAGAGATGGGGCAGTGTTGGATCTCCTGTTAGGGAATGCGATAGGTCAGCTGACAGATGTATGTGTTGGGGAGCACTTCGGGTCCAGTGATCACAATAGCATTAGCTTCAATATAATTATGGAGAAGGACAGGACTGGACCTAGAGTTGAGATTTTTGATTGGAGAAAGGCTAACTTTGAGGAGATGCGCAGGGATTTAGAGAGAGTGGAATGGGTCAAGTTGTTTTATGGGAAGGATGTAATAGAGAAATGGAGGTCATTTAAGGGTGAAATTATGAGGGTACAGAATCTTTATGTTCCTGTTCGGTTGAAAGGAAAGGTTAAAGGTTTGAAAGCGCCATGGTTTTCAAGGGATATTAGAAACTTGGTTCGAAAAAAGAGGGATGTCTACAATAGATATAGGCAGCATGGAGTAAAGGAATTGCTCGAGGAATATAAAGAATGTAAAAGGAAACTTAAGAAAGAGATTAGAAAAGCTAAAAGAAGTTACGAGTTTGGTTTGGCAAATAAGGTGGAAGTAAATCCGAAAGGCTTCTACAGTTATATTAAAAGCAAGAGGATAGTGAGGGATAAAATTGGTCCCTTAGAGAATCAGGGTGGTCAGCTATGTGTGGAGCCGAGGGAGATGGGAGAGATTTTGAACGATTTCTTCTCTTCGGTATTCACTAAGGAGAAGGATATCGAATGGTGTAAGGTGTGGGAAACAAGTAAGGAAGTTATGGAACCTATGACAATTAAAGAGGTGGAAGTACTGGCGCTTTTAAGAAATTTAAAAGTGGATAAATCTCCGGGTCCTGACCGGATATTCCCCAGGACCTTGAGGGAAGTTTGTGTAGAGATAGCAGGAGCTCTGACGGAGATCTTTCAGATGTCATTAGAAACAGGGATTGTGCCGGAGGATTGGCGTATTGCTCATGTGGTTCCATTGTTTAAAAAGGGTTCTAGAAGTAAGCCTGGCAATTATAGACCTGTCAGTTTGACATCAGTGGTGGGTAAATTAATGGAAAGTATTCTTAGAGATAGTATTTATAATTATCTGGATAGACAGGATCTGATTAGGAGTAGCCAGCATGGATTTGTGCGTGGAAGGTCATGTTTGACAAACCTTATTGAATTTTTTGAAGTAGTTACGAGGAATGTTGACGAGGGTAAGGCAGTGGATGTAGTCTATATGGACTTCAGCAAGGCCTTTGACAAAGTTCCACATGGAAGGTTAGTTAAGAAGGTTCAGTCGTTAGGTATTAATGCTGGAGTAATAAAATGGATTCAACAGTGGCTAGATGGGAGATGCCAGAGAGTAGTGGTGGATAATTGTTTATCGGGATGGAGGCCGGTGACTAGCGGGGTGCCTCAGGGATCTGTTTTGGGCCCAATGTTGTTTGTAATATACATAAATGATCTGGATGATGGGGTGGTAAATTGGATTAGTAAGTATGCTGATGATACTAAGGTAGGAGGTGTTGTGGATAATGAGGTGGGTTTTCAAAGCTTGCAGGGAGATTTATGCCGGTTAGAAGAATGGGCTGAACGTTGGCAGATGGAGTTTAATGCTGAGAAGTGTGAGGTTCTACATTTTGGCAGGAATAATCCAAATAGAACATACAGGGTAAATGGTAGGGCATTGAGGAATGCAGTGGAACAGAGAGATCTAGGAATAACAGTGCATAGTTCCCTGAAGGTGGAGTCTCATGTAGATAGGGTGGTGAAGAAGGCTTTTGGAACGCTGGCCTTTATAAATCAGAGCATTGAGTACAGAAGTTGGGATGTAATGTTAAAATTGTACAAGGCATTGGTAAGGCCAAATTTGGAATATTGTGTACAGTTCTGGTCACCGAATTATAGGAAAGATATCAATAAATTAGAGAGAGTGCAGAGACGATTTACTAGGATGTTACCAGGGTTTCAGCACTTAAGTTACAGAGAAAGGTTGAACAAGTTAGGTCTCTATTCATTGGAGCGTAGAAGGTTGAGGGGGGATTTGATCGAGGTATTTAAAATGTTGAGAGGGATAGATAGAGTTGACGTGAATAGGCTGTTTCCATTGAGAGTAGGGGAGATTCAAACGAGAGGACATGATTTGAGAGTTAGGGGGCAAAAGTTTAAGGGAAACACGAGGGGGTATTTCTTTACTCAGAGAGTGATAGCTGTGTGGAATGAGCTTCCTGTAGAAGTAGTAGAGGCCAGTTCAGTTGTGTCATTTAAGGTAAAATTGGATAGGTATATGGATAGGAAAGGAGTGGAGGGTTATGGGCTGAGTGCGGGTAGGTGGGACTAGGTGAGATTAAGAGTTCGGCACGGACTAGGAGGGCCGGAATGGCCTGTTTCCGTGCTGTGATTGTTATATGGTTATATGGTTATATGGTTATATGATAATGTAACAACTATACTGCTCGTCTCACAGAAGCCAGCCCCATACGTGCTGGTCCAGGTGGGAGACAATGGTAATGAGAACTGGCGGGGGATTACCGCATGAAACCATCTCAGAATCCGAATCGACATCAGGTTTGTTATGGCTGATGTATATTGTGAAGTTTGTTGTTTTAGTGAGGTAGTGCAGTGCAGTACATACAGTATATTATAACTTTTGATAAGAAATACATGCATATACAAATAAATATGTAGTGCAAAAAGAGCAGAAGTAGTGAGGTAGTGATCTTAGATTCATGGACCATTCAGAAATCTGATGGCAGAGGGAAGAAACTGTTCTTGAAATGTTGAGTGTGGATCTTTAGGCTCCTGTACCTCTTTCCTGGTGGTGGTAATGAAAAGAGGGCATGCCCTGAGTGGTGGGGGGTCCTTAATGATTTATGCTGCCTTTTTGAGGCATTGCATTTTCAGTCAGGAAATGAGGCATTAATTTTGTTAGCTAGCTGTGATCACACAATAGAAACATCTTGATAGACTGAAAAGCTTTTTGTAATGGTGCATGGGGTGGGTTATGAATATCATGAACATGCTGTCAGTAAAGACATAGACACAAAGAATCCCTGAGCGCCAGCTTCTCTTGAAAGCTAGAATATTGCTGTTTCCTTGAAATAAAAGACATCTGTTCAGATTACTGAAAAAACAGGATTGCAAACTGATTTGGTCCTAATATTATCCGAAGGAAAGATCATCACAGTGGACTCAATTACTTTCACAGCCTCATCACAAATGCCAACTTCATTCTAAGCTGTAGACCATAAGATTATAAATTTTTGGAGCAGAAGTAGGCCATTCAGCCCATCAAGTCTGCCCTGCTATTCAGCCAATTGAGACTGCCCTGCCATTCAATGATGGCTAGTTTTTTTCCAGCACCATTGTACTATCTTCTTCTTATAACCCTTAATCCCTTATCAATAAAGATCCTATCAAGCTCTGGCTTCCATGACTTGACTTCCACAGCATTCTGTGGCAATGAGTTCAACAGATGTACCAGTATCTAGCCGAAGAAATTCATCTTCGCTACAGTTTTAAAGGGCCATCCAATCATTCTCAGGCCATGCCTTCAGATCCTAGAATATCCTATGAATAGGAACATTGCCACCACGTCCACCCTAGTAGGGGTGATTGATAAGTTTGTGGCCTAAGGTAGAAGGAGATGAGTTATATGCACGTGCAGTGCAACTCTTTGAGTGATTATGCAGAAAGTTTGAAGTTAATAACTTTTGTGGTATTTCTGTTTCAGATAATTGAAAATTGCAAGTAAGCGCTGTCTGAGAAAATGGACAAGATCGGCCTTCGTGCAGTCATCCGCTACCTCGGCCTCAAGGGCTTATCACCCAAGGAGGTCCATGAGGACATGGTGGCAACACTAGGGGAGGGTGAAAAATAAATGTGCTAGGTTTTCTAAAATTGACTCCTTCTACCTTAGGCCACAAACTTATCAATACCCCTTGTATGTAGGTCATTCAGCATACGATAACTTTCGATGAGATCTGCACTTCATCTTTCTGAACTCCAATGAGTACAAACCCAGAGATATAAAATGCCCTTCAAATGTTTAGTCTTCATTCCTGGGTTTATGAACCTTGACAGGGCACTCTTCAGGACCAGTGCTTCCTTCTTTACATACAGGGGCCAAAACTGCTAACAATATTCTAAATGTGATCTGACAGATCAATGTCTTATAAAGCCTCAGCAAGTACATCCTTGATTGTGTATTTTTGTCCTCTCAACAATACAAGGCTGTGACGTTGTTTACATCACAGCCTTGAATTGAAATATCGACACCCTTGAATGGCAAATCCTACAAAAAGCAATAGGTTTTGCCCAGAGTCCTGAAAGAGGTTGCTGAAGAGATAACAGATGCATTGGTCATGATCTTTCAAGAATCACTTGATTCTGGCATGGTCCCAGAGGACTGCAAGATTGAGAACATCACTCCATTATTTAAGAAAGGAGGAAGGCAAAAGAATAGAAATTATAGGCCAGTTGGCCAAATCTCAGTGGTGGGGCAAGTTTTGGAGTCTATTAATAAGGAGGAGGTTTTGGGGTACTTGTAGACTAATGATAAAATAAGTCAAGGTCAGCATGGTTTCTGTAAAGGGAAGTCATACCTGACAAATCCATTATAGTTATTCGAGGAAGTAACCATCAAGGTGGACAAAGGAGATACAGTGGATGTATTTCAAAAGGCAGTTGATAAAGTGGCACACTTGAGGCTGCTTAACAAGATAAAATCCTATGGCGTTACAAGAAAGTCACCAGCGTGGATAGAGGTATGACTGACAGGCAGGAGGCAGCAGTTGGGAATAAATGGGGCTTTCTCTGGTTGGCTGCCGATGACTAGTCGTGTTCCTTGGGGTTCAGTATTGGGACCGCTACTTTTCACATTGTCATTGATTTAAATAATGGAATTGATGGCTTTGTGGCAAAGTCTGCAGATGATATGAAGATAGGTGGAGGGGTAGGTAGTGCTGAGGAAGCAATGCGATTGCAGCAGGACTTAGACAACTTGGAAGAATGGGCAAAAAAGTGGCAGATGGAATCCAGTATTGGGAAATGTATGATAATGTATTTTGGTAAAAGGAATAAAAGTGCAGACTATTATCTAAATGGGGAGAAAATTCAAAACATCAGAGGTGCAGAGGTATTTGGGAGTCCTTGTGCAAGACTCCCAGAAGGTTAATTTACAGGTTGAGTTGGTGGTAAAGAAGGCAAAGTTGACATTTATTTCAAGGGGAATAGAATGCAAAAGCATGGAGATAATGTCAAGGTTTTATAAGGCATTGGGCTGCACTTGGAGTATTGTCAACAGTTTTGGATCCCATATTTCAGTAAGGATGTGTTGTAATTGGAGAAAGTCTAGAGGAGGTTCACAAGGATGATTTGATGGTCTGAATGGTCTAATTCTGCTCCCATGTCTTGTAGTCTAAGCAGAGTTGTGATGTTGCTGCCATGTTTCCCTGTGGTTTGACAATATCAATGCTAATTTCAGCAATATCCTCATTGCTTAACTGGTTGCAGTAATATTTTGTAAAGTATTCCAGCTGTAGCTAATGATTGATTCTCCAGAGCTACCTATTCTCTAAAATTGTCAACATTTAGTTGATCTTGGCTAAGGTGGCGGTTTATGCAAACTGAGGTGATGAAGAGTGCAGTGCTACCTCAGTTTGCCATAAGTAATAAACATGTGGGATTGATAACAGTTTTCTCTATGCCAGTAGAACTGAGGTATAAATAGATGCAGTGTTGTGCAGATGGGATTAAGTGTTCTTAACAATGACAACTGGGGTCAAGTAGGCCACCAAAGTTTATGAACCCTGTCTAAGTAAATGAATGAAGAGATGTTGTAGGGAGCAGATTTCATACTGAGGAACTGAATTTAAATGTGGGGTTTCTTGATGAGTTTTGACATATTCATCAGGCTTGAATTTTTCAGGTTTTATTTTTGGTTCATTCATTTCAGTGGAGCATTTTCAATTTACATCAATGTTTGCCAGAATCGGTTGATTTTCAATACAATTAAAGGCACTTACGGTCTCTATAGGAGTAACTAATTCAAAGTAAGAACAAAGTCAGTGACGTGCCATGTCTGTGTACCAAATCTGCATGTCACGGGGGGAACCTTATATATGATTTAAATTTACTTTTCATAATTTTTAGAGGAATACATGCATTGCAACTTCTAAAATACAAGTTTATCCCTCATGTCTGTGCTTTGTTTAACATTAAGTGAAAATTGAAGGAAGCCTACTTTGTTATAAGCTAGGAAATGGATTTGGCACTGAAACTGATGCTTTCAAGTACAATGAGTCAAATCGTATTTTTATCTCTGCTGGGGGTTCTGTGAAGAACCACGGGCTACATCCTCTGCTCACTTTATCTTGCACTTCCTCAGTGGCTGTCAGAGATCGGCTGAAAGTCGCACACTGATGGATCTGGTCTGAATTCATCTCTGGACTCACTGCTGTGTATAGAGGTGGAACACTGGCATGCTGATCAGAAAGGGCAAATTCACTGCTCCTAATCAACCGCATTGCAGTTCAAAACACTTTCAACTGATCACAGTTGTATGTTCTTGTGTAAAGTGACACACAGACTGAGGACTAATTAACTCTGTCTAATATCAGACTGTGGGCATTCTGTGTTCCTTGGTATTATCTGGTAGGTTTGGTAAGTATTTGCAGGGAATGCTGATAGATTATTTCGAAGCCTGGCAAGGAAGCCTGAGATTTGGTTATAGAAAGTTTCACCTTTGCAGATTCTTCTGGAAATCTTCCTATGGTAAATATAAGGAATTGATTTTAATTAAATGAACACCTGCTCTATTTTACAACTCTTATAACTTTCATTTTTGTTGACTTCAATGTTTATAAAACTTGGGCAGAATGTAATATGGATTACTCACTGATATCATCCAGTTTAAACCATTACCCTGAGTCAAAATTTATCCAAACAATTTGTTTAATTTTGGTAAATTAATAATGTAAATTAAATATTGAGTTTAGCTTGATTTAAATTTGAAGTTAATGTCAGCACATGCAGATTTTCGTAGGTAACATTTCATTTAAAATCCTTATTCTGCCAGACCTAAGTAGGTTTCTTATTGAGATTTCTCCGTTTCCTTCCTTCAGTGTCTACACTAAAGAATTCCTCTTACTTGGTGATTTGAAATTCAATCTCTACCCTCTTTTACTTCATCCATTCTGTGCTCTCCTGTAATCCCTAAATCTCTTCCACCATTTAAGCCCTCCAACCCATTTCATGACCACCTTCTCAGTGTGATGAACTTGAATGTTCTCACTGGTCTTACTGTAGGACCACGGATAGATTGCACCACCTGTATCAAATTATCAAGCACCTTTAATGGTTATAAACCCATTGAAGAATTATTCCATCTCACTCTAGTCACAAACTCTCTTCCCTTGCACCCTCACAACCACTGCCTTGCTAAAAGAGACATAAACTTGCATGTCATTGACAGGCAACTATCCAGGTATCAGATGAACCTGGGCCATATAAGGCATCAGCAGCCCTCGTACCTTTTGCTGATGTTGCTCACTTTCCAATGATCATCCAGAAGAAAAAGATGTTTTTCATATCAAACCATTCTCTTTCTGTCCTCTATCTTCATATCTAATAACAGTAACTATTTCATTCCATATTCTATGATTTTTGCTTAGCATTTTCTTCTTGCTTTAAACTTCCACTAATATTCCTCAACTTTCTACTTCATCTTATCTACTTTCTTGTCATTTCCATGGTACACACCTCCTATTTTCTTGATCTGTTGACTACCCAACTTCCCTTCCTTGGTGTGATGTTAGTTGAAGTAGTTCATCCTCCCCAGGTGCTGTCTCCCCTTCACTCCCCACAATCTGATCTACTTTCATCATCTTTAATGACTTTGCGTCCACGATCACACCATCACCAAGCTCTTCTTTCCTCTTCAAAGTCCTTGAAAATGGTTTTCTCTGACTCCTGCTTACATTTGCACTATTTTTATTGTAAACCCTCAAATCATACTTCTGACTCTGACACAATACTTAATTAAATCTCAAATGACAGCCTTTGTGGATCCGACCATGATAAATTGCACCACCTCTTCCTTATCAAGCTGTTTGCTGTCTTTCAAAAGAATGACCGCTCCAATCACCTTCAACCATTCTTCCTTGTCATCCAAAAAAAGCTGAGCCTCACTTGTCCAAATCTATTCATGCATTGTATATCAATCAGAAAATCATAATCATGAGAAATTCTGCCGATGCTGGAAATCCAAAGCGACATAAAACAAAATGCGGAAGGAACTCAGCAGATCAGGCACCATCAGAAATAAATGAACAGTCGACATTTCGGTCCAAGACCCTTCTTCAGGACTCAAATTGGACTCAGTGGATATTAGTTCTAATTGTTATGAAATACATCCATGTGCTTGTGTTTAGTTTGCACTTTTTGTGATTACTGATCTTCCCACACCACTCAGTTATTTCTCATAACTCCCAAGATCTATCTTTCACATAGATCATAGATCACTGTTCGTTGGCTACATTCCTGATGACATGAAGATTAGGGGTGTAGTGGACAGCAGAGAAGGCTATCATGGCTTGCAGTGGAATCTGGATCAAATAGAAAAATGGGCTAAAAAATAGCAGATGGAATTGAATGCAGACAATGCACTTTGGTAGGAACAAACGAGGTTGATATTACACAGAGAAAGGGCACTGAGGAGTGCAGTAGAACAAAGGGATCTGGGTGTATAGATCCGTAATTTGCTGAAAGTGGCATTAAGTATAGATAAGGTTTGTCCATCGTCATTGATGAAGACCTCGACACCAGTAGTACTTCTTACGAGGTCGAGTTGATAGCTCGACGCTCAACCCAACATGGATGAAGAGCGTGCATGGGAGCTGGGCGGATTCAGACTCAGGACCTCTCACCCCGAAGTCCAGCGCTGATGCCACTATGCCACCAGCTGGCATTGATGGTGTTGATACTAGCGCTTGATTTGGATTTAAGTGAGGGAGAGTTGCACAGCGTCAGCCTCACTCTCTCTTCCCAATTCCCATTCTGGATCCAGTGGCAAGACAAGAGTTGAGGTGGCTGGAGCTGGGACTAGGCACAGTGAATGACCAGTTCATTTCCTATGTCTTATCGTGCTCTATGCATTCCACGACACTTGCAGAGACCGCCTTCTTAACCGTTGGACCTTCTATTGGTCTCATCCGCTCAATCCGCCGGGGTCTGTCTTCACATGCTGGGATAGACAACTCCCTATCTCACCGAGGGTTTGAGACCCGTCAACTACCCTCACCTGGTTTAGCCGGCTTGTCGAAGCCGTTGCCCAGGGTGTGCCCACTGTCGCATGCAAACAGCTACAGGGAGCCACAGGTGGGAACTGAGTGCCAGGTGGGGACCGAAGGTGGACAAACCACCTGAAAAGGATGTGACATGTTCCCCTACCAGACACTCCATACACCCCCACATGTAGATAGGGTTGTAAAGAAAGCTTTTGGCATATTGTTCTTCTTAAATCAAATATTGAGTACAGGAAAGGGGATATTAGGCTGAAGTTGTATAAGGCACTGGTGAGGCCTAATTTGGAGTATTGTGTGCAGTTTTGGTCACTTTCCTGCAGGAAGGATGTAAATAAGGTTGAAAGAATACAAAGAAAATTTACAGATGTTGCTGGGTCTGGAGGATCTGAGTTAAAAGGAAAGATTTAATAGGTTAGGACTTTATTCCTTTGAACTTAAGAAGATTGAGAGGAGATTTGATAGAGGTATATAAAATTATGAGGGGTATAGATAGGGCAAATGCAAGTAGACTTTTTCCATTGAGGTCGGCGGGACTATGACTAGAGGTCATGGGTTAAGGGTGAAAGGTGAAAAGTTTATGGGTAACATGAGGGAAAACTTCACTCAGAGGGTCGTGGAATGAGTTGCCAGCACAAGTGGTGAATGCAAGCTGGATTTCAATGTTTAAGAGAAGGTCAGTTAGGTACATTGATGGTAGGGGTATGGAGGGCTTTAGTCCCGGTGCAGGTCAATGTGAGCAGAGAGTTAAGCAGTTTCAGCATGGACTAGATGGGCCAAAGGGTCTGTTTCTGTGCCGTACTTTACTATAACTCTATGAGTCTACATTCACTGAGGGCAGATGCCCATATCACCATGAATTCTCTGGACACTTCTATTTCTTTGATTTGTCAGACTGTCTCTCTGGCATTCAATATTGGGAAGCAGAGACTTTTCCTAACCCTATTTTTAGCAAACTGAACCCATTGCTTATGGTTTACTGCAAATACATTTTCCCTGTTAGATGGTTGTCACCTACAGGTGAATCAGTTGGTCCAAACTCTGTTCTGTATGAGGGCTCGGCTCCTATAATATTCCCCAAAACAGCATTGACTTGGATTATCTGCTGTTGAAAATCCAGTCATTCCTGTGTTAGCTTTAGACTTCAATCTTCTCTGGTTTATCTCCCATTTTTTATATAACATAACCTCATATTCATCCAAAACTCTACTGTACACTTCCTCAGTATATTTAGTAGATTGATAGAGGTGTCCAAGAACACATGGAATTTAGAAAAGCTGTTCTCGTTAGTGGAAGGTACAAACACTAGGGGACACAAGCAAGGTTTTCTGTAAGAGATTCATGGGCTCTAAGACTGCGAACACTTTGCCTCCAAAGGTGGTGGAAGCTGTTACGTACCCCGTAACTGGGTGTCTGACCAACAGAGAAAGAAGAATCCATTGGAGTCTGGTGGTACCAAACTAAAGGTGTTTATTAGTAAACTACACAATACAATATCAAAAATGCAAACATACATATAAAACGTTAGCAGTAATAAACCTAAAAGTGTAGGAATAATAATAATCAATAATAAACAAGCTCTATCGATGTCTAGGGGTAAATGAATTGTCATAGGAAAGTATAGAGTTCAGTTCATAAATGCTGAGGTGGTTATGGTTGTTGTATTGAAATCGTTGGAGAGAGAGAGAGAGCGAGTGAGATGTAACAGCAACTGCTGCGGCAGGTAAACCTTTTGTGGCTTTCTTAATCCGTCGTGTCGTTGTGGCCATTCAGTTATGACCCCTCTGGTCTTCAGCTAGACCGTTCTTCTGTGGTGGACTCGTCACCCTGGCATGAGTGGACACACACACAAGTCCCCACTGGCCCTGCTGTAACACTGTGAGCTTTACTGACCGATCTCCTGGTTCGGTCTCCGAAGCCTCCACCTTTCTGTGGGTTCCCAACACTCAGTCAGTGTCCACTGGTGTGTCTGAAGGGTGTCTCTCCAGACCTGTCTTTTATCCCCACTCACGTGGTCTCAGCTATCCATCAACTCTGAATGACTGTGTCCATCAAATCAGGCCACTCCTGCTATCTCCTGAGGAATGTTAACGAGCAAAGTAAAGTCCTTGTAGTGGAAGGTAAATAATCCAGGAAGAGACAAAATACAGTAAATCAACACTCTCTCCCCCTCTTATCTGTAGCAGATGTTCTTGCCTGGACTTTATCTCTCTATCTCTTAATAGCAGCATAGCAACAGCAATAGTTCGTAGTTCTCAGGAGGGGGGGGGAAATGGTTAACTCTGCACCCCATTGTCCATCAGGTCTGTCCATCACTCATAACAAAGCATAGACGATTAATGATTTCAAAAGAGTAAAATCATTGGCTCTTAAGAAAAATAAACTCGAGGGGTTAAGAGGATACATTTTAAATGATTTAAAAAGAGTGTTTCACAGGCATTTGGCCATTGCAGAGGCCCTATCAGTGGTAGAAGTAGAGCACTGCAAACTAAATCTAAGTACAGGAGGGACAAGTGGAGCGGCCATTGTCGGGAGTGGGGAGTGGTGAGAGTAGAAGCATCAGGCATTGGCTCTGGCTAGGTTTCTTGTGGTGAACTACATATACCTGTCTGGACACGCCCCCCCCTGTATAAAGGCAATTGGAGGCACTGCTCCTCCCTCACTCTCCAGGATGTTGTAAATCTGTCTGTGAGAATGTCTCAGAATGTCTGGGGAGTGGTGAGAGTAGAAGCATCAGGCATTGGCTCTGGCTAGGCTTCTGTTAAGGATTTCTTTTTGTTTTTCTCTTACTATACCTGGCATAATAAATGGCAGTTGTATGTTCTTCATACCGGATGTTGGAGTCCTGGGAGACCCAGAGTCTCCCAGGGAACTACTTCTGCATGAAGTGCATCCGGCTGCAGCTCCTTGAAGACTGTGTTAAGGATCTCAAGCAGCAACTGGATGATGTTCAGCTTGTACAGGAGAGTGAGGAGATAATTGATCAGAGTTACTGGGCAGTAATCACCCCAAAGTTGCAAGAGGCAAGTAGCTGGGTGACTGTCAGGAGAAATGGCGGTTAGAGCAGGTTAGATCAGAGCACACCTGTGGTCATTCTCCTCAAAAATAAATATACCGCTTTGGATACTTTTGTGGGATTGATCTCCCAGGGAACGCCAAGGTGACTGGATTACAGGCACTGAGCATGGGTCCATGGTGCCGAAAGGAAAGAGAGAGAAGAAGGGAGCGGTAGTGATAGGGGACTCGATACTGAGGGGAACAGACAGGAGATTCTGTGGATATAAATGGGACACCCGGGTGGTGTATTGCCTCTCAAGTGCCAGGGTCAGGGATATCTCAGATCGCGTCCACAGCATTTTAGAGAGGGAGGGAGAGCAGCCTGATGTCTTGGTATATACTGGCACCAATGACGTAGGAAGGAAAAGCAAAGAGTTCCTGAAAGATTTTAGAGAGCTAGGTAGAAAGCTGAGAAGCAGGTCCTCCAGGGTAGTAATTTCTGGATTGCTGCCTGTGCCATGCGCCAATGAGGGTAGGAACAGGGTGATTTGGCAGATAAATGTGTGGCTGAGAAGCTGGTGCAGGGGGCAAGGATTCAGGTTCTTGGCTCATTAGGATCTCTTCTGGGGGAGGTATGACCTGTTCAAAGTGATGGGTTGCACCTGAACCCGACGAGGTCCAATATTCTCACATGCAGGTTTGTCAGAGCTGTTGGGGAGGGTTTAAACTAATATGGCAGGGGGTTGGGAACCAGAGAGGAGGGACTCAAGATAGGATGGATGGTAAAGAAGTAAAGATAGTGAGCAGTCAGATTGTCAGGAAGGGAAGACAGGTGATGGAACATAGTTGTAGCCAATGGGGTGAGTATCAGTACAATAGGGATACAAAATCAAAACAGGGTAGCAAATACATCATTCAAGGTGTTGTATCTCAAATGTGTGGAGTATAAGAAATAAGATGGATTATCTTGTTGCACTATTACAGATTGCCAGGTATGATGTTGTGGCCATCACTGAATGCCCAAATTTACACGTTGTACCGGAGGGATAGGAAGGTAGGTAAAGGGGGAGGCATGGCCCTACTGGTAAAGAATGGCATCAAATCAGCAGAAAGATGTGACATAGGATTGGAGGATATTGAAACCTTGTGGGCTGAGTTAAGAAATTGCAAGGGTAAAAGAACCCTGATGGTAGTTATATGCTGGCCTCCTAAGAGTGGCTGGGAGGTGGACCACAGATTACAACAGGAAATAGAAAAGGTGTGTCAAAAGGGAAATGTTATGATCGTCATGGGAGATTTTAACATGCAGGTCGATTGGGAAAATCCGGTTGGTAATCAATCTTAAGAGAGTGAGTTTGTTGAATGCTTAAGAGATGGCTTTTTAGTTGAACCTACTAGGGAATCAGCTATACTGGATTGGGTGTTATGTAATGAACCAGAGGAGATTATGGAACTTAAGGTAAAAGAACCCCTAGGAACCACCATGTGTTCAAATTGAAATTTGATTGGGAGAAAATAAAGTCTGATGTAACAGTATTTCAGTGGAGTAAGGGAATTTACACTAGTATGAGAGAGGAGTTAGCCAAAGTAAATTGGAAGGAACTGCTGGCAGGTATATCTGCAGAGGAGTAATGGCGTATGTTTCTGGTAAAAATGAGGATAGTGTAGGACACGGGTATTCCAAAAATGAAGGCACACTCAAATGGTAAAATAGTGCAACCGTGGTTGACAAGGGAAGTCAAAGCTATTGTAAAAGCAAAAGAAAGGGCATACAACAAAGCAAAAATTAGTGTGAAGATAGAGGATTGGGCAGTTTTTAAAAACCTACAGAGAGCAACTAAAAAAATCATTGTAAGGGAAATGATGAAATATGAAAGCAAGATGGCAAACAATATCAAAGTGAATAGTAGAAGTATTTTCAAGTATGTTAAAAATAAAAGAGAAATGAGTGTGGATATAGGAATTCTAGAAAGTGAGGCAGGAGAAATAATAAATAGTAAATAATAAATAAAAATGGCTGATGAACTAAATGAGTATTTTGTGTCAAGTCTTCACTGTGAAAGACACTAGCAGTATGCCTGATGTTGTAGTGTGTGAAGGAAGAGAAGTGGGTGCAGTTACTGTTACAAGGGAGAAGGTGCTCAAAAAGCTGAAAGTCCTAAAAGTACATAAGTCACCCGGACCAGAGGAACTGCAACCTAGGGTTCTGAAAGAAGTAACGTTGGAGATTGTGGTGGCAATAGAAATGATCTTTCAAAAATCATTGGACTCTGGCATGGTGCCAGAGGACTGGAAAATTGCGAATGTTGCTCCACTCTTTAAGAAAGGAGGAAGGCAGCAGAAAGAAAATTATAGACCAGTTAGCCTGACCTCAGTGGTTGGGAAGATGTTAGAGTCAATTGTTAAGGATGAGGTGATGAAGTACTTGGTGACACAGGACAAAGTAGGAGAAAGTCAGCATGGTTTCCTTAAGGGAAAATCTTGCCTGACGGACCTGTTGGAATTATTTGAGGAGATTACAAGTAGAATAGATAAAGGAGATGTAGTAAATGATGTATATGTGGATTTTCAGAAGGTCATTGACAAAGTGCCACACATAAGGCTGCTTGCCAAGTTAAGAGCCTGTGGTATTACACGAAAGTTACTAAGATGGTTAGAACATTGGCTGATTGGAAGAAGGCAGTGAGTAGGAATAAAAAGATCCTTCTCTGGTTGGCTGCCAATGACTAGTGGTGTTCCGCAGGTGTTGGTGTTGAGATTACTTCTTTTTGTGCTGTATATAAATGATTTGACGATGAAATAGATGGCTTTGTTGCCAAGTTTGCTGATTGTACAAAAATTGTTGGAAGGGCAGGTAGTGTTGGGAAACAGGTAAGATGCAGAAGGGCTTAGATAGATTAGGAGAATGTGCAAGAAAGTGGCAAATGAAATATAATGTTGAAAAATGCATGGTCACTCACTTTGGTGGTAGAAATAAAAGTGCTGATTATTTTCAAAAATGGGGAGAAAATCCAAAAATCTGAGACGCAAAGGAACTTGGGAGCCCTGTGCAGACTGCACTGAAGGTTAACTTGCAGGTTGAGTTGGTGGTGAGGAAGCCAAATGGAATGTGAGTACTCATTTCACGAGGCCTAGAGTACAAGAGCAGGGATGTGTTGCTGAGGCTTTATAAGGCACTGGTGAGGCCTCACCTTGAGTATTATGAACAGTTTTGGGCTCCTCATCTTAGAAAAGATGTGCTGGCATTGGAGAGGGTTCAGAGGAGGGTCACAAAGATGATTCTAGGAATGAAAGAGATGTTTGACAGCTCTGGGTCTGTACTCACTGGAATTTAGATGGATGAGGTGGGGATCTCATTGAAACCTTTCAAATATTGAAAGGACTAGACAGAGTAGATGTGGACAGGATGTTTCTCATGGAAGGAGAGCCTAAGACAAGAGGGCGTGGCCTCAGGATTAAGAGGCATCCATTCAAAACAGAGATGCAGAGAAATTTCATTAGCCAAAGGATGGTGAATTTGTGGAATTTGTTGCCGCATGCAGCTGTGGAGTCCAGGTCATCGGGTGTATTTAAGGCAGAAATTGATAGGTTCTTGATCGGACATGGCGTCAAAGGTTTTGGGGACAAGACCAAGAAATGGGTTGAGGAGGAGAAAGTAGGATCAGTCATGATTGAATAGCGGAGCAGACTCTATGGGCCAATTGACCTAATTCTGCTCCTATGTCTTATGGTCTTATGGTCTATCTGTGGAATTGGACCTGTTGTAATTGTTCTTCAATGGGTTTGCATGGATTTGATGGTCCAAATTGTCTCCTTACGTTCTACAATGAAGCTAAGATTCTGTAACTAAATATGGAGAAACTTAGAAATCAGAAATCTATTTCAAAAGATAATTGAGGAAATATTTCTAATTTTTGAACAAAGCTTCTTACCTTTTTTCTATCTCATAGTTGCTTTATTATGGCACTCCAAATAAAGAAATGCGCTTATCACATTTCTTGGACATCCCAAAGCACTTCACAGTATTGAATGAATTTTTAAAGCATAATTTTTGTATATTCATGGTGTCCCTGTGGGGAGCATACATGCTGTATGGTAGCTAAGGAATAGAGCACTTACTGAAATATTTTTAAGAGCTAAATCAACCAGAATGCTTGAGAATATTCAACTGGCCAAAATTGCAATTTTCTGGGATCTGCATTATTTTTCTTTTGAATTGCTCATATAACCATTCAGATTCATGTTCATTTTTCCTTTTGACAATAAAAAGGTCATTTGAACTATGCTGTTTACAGACCAATCCCATCAATCTCATTGCTCCATTTATCCTCCGATCTACTCTCTCTCACGTGCCCATTAACTCCATTGATTCTCCTAGCCCCTTTTGGGATAAGATCAGGAAGATGACAGTCCTAACTCTAATGTACTCTTTTGGGTATTTTCAGTTTTTTCTGCATTACGTCAGATTTCCAACACCTGCCATATTTTATTTTTGTGGTTTGCATTTTTCAAGAAGATGTGGAATGTGCTAACGCAGGGAGAAAGAATAGATGTTCAAAGTTCAAAGTAAATTTATGATCGAAGTACATATCTATCATGAGATATTACCCGTAATTCATTTTCTTGGACTTTATAGGAAAATAAAGAAATACAATAGAGTTTATGAAAAACCATACATAACAGAGACTGGCAAACAACCAATGTGCAGAAGAAGACAAATCATGCCATAATAAAGAAAAAAGTAAATAAATAATACTGAGAACATAAGTTGTTGAGTCTGAGAAAGCGAGTTATTAGGTTGTGGAGTCAGATGAGTGAACTTTTCCACATTGGTTGAGGAGCCCGAAGGCTGCAGGGTAATAAATGTTCCTGAACCTGTTGGTTTGGGACATAAGGCCCCTGTATATCTTGCTTGATGGGAGTAGCGACAAGAGAGCATGGCATCGATGCTGGTAATGGATACTACTTTCTTGTGGCAGTGCTCCTTATAAATGTATTCAGTGATGGGAAGGACTTTGACTTGGATGGACTAGGCTACTGGACCATCCACGACTTTTTGTATGTATTTCTGTTCCTGGGCATTGGTATTTCCATACTGGGCTATGATATAACTGGTCAGGACCCTCCTCAAAGCTTTAGATGTTTCTCATAGATAGGTTAAATATTTCTGTGCTATATTTAGACATGTAACTGAATACATAAATAATGTCAGCCATATGATTATATACATCATAAAGCATAGCAGATTATATATTTAACAGTGTGCTCTGAATGAAGAGAATGAACTGAACAAACATAAAATTAATTTTTAACCATTACAAATATCCACTTCCCTCTCATTCCTGACGCAAGTTCTCAACGTGAAACATAGATTTACATATTTTACCTCTAAAGATGCTGCTTAACCTGGTGAGTTCTTCCAGCATTCTTTTTTGTGTTCCAGATTTCAGCATCGGCAGTCACTCCTTCTCTCCTCCCTCACCACCATCCAGCGAACAGCCCTTCCAGGAGCGGCAGACTTCACCTGCACCTCTTCCAACCTGGTCTATTGAATTTGGTGCTCAGTAGGTGGCTGGAGAAAGCAAGAGAAGACTGGGCAACCATTTTGTTGAACACCTACAGCAATTATGCAATTGCCCACTGCAGCAATTTCAAGCTTCTGGTTGTATGTCATAGAATCATGCAGCAATACAGTGCAAATAAAATCCTTCTGGCCCAGAGAGTCTGTGCAGACCCAGTGCCCATCCAGTTTGTCCCAATGTCCTGCATTCAGCCCACATCCTTCTAAGCCCCATGCTTGCATGCACCTATCCAAGTGTTAATGTCATTTTAATTTTTCTTCTCATTCCCACATCAGTTTGACTGATCTCAGCATGCTCTGGTGCTATGTGAAGCCAAAAGCAAACTAGAAGAACGCCTCCTCTCATATCACCCTAACCCCTTCTAGATTGACGTATCTCCTAACATCTTTGTCCCACAGCTCTCTTGTACTTCAATCTTCCCTCTTCCCTCTCAGTCCTGATGTTGGGTCCTGAACTAACATGTCAACAAACAAATTTTGTCTCCACTGATGCTGCTTGACCCAATGAGTTATTTCAGAGCATCTAAAGCCTCTTCATTTCCAAAATTGCAATTATCAATTGCAGAGAACTCTTCTTCTCTGTCCTGACAAGAATTCCATAATTCCAGAATCAGAATTACATATGTCATGAAATTTATTGTTTTGTGACAGGAGTACAGTGCAATCCATAAAAATAAATCACAATAAGAAAAATATATAAGTAAATATGTAGTGGATATATAAATGAATAAATATGGAGAGCAAAGTAGTGAGGTAGTCATAGAATCACAGAGTTTTAGAACACTACAGCACAGAAAGAGGCCCTTCAGCCCATCTAGTCTGTGCCAAACTATTATTCTATCTAGTCCCATCAACCTGCACCTGGATCATATCTCGCCATATCCCTCCATAGATATGTACTTATCTAAACTTCTGGTATATGTTGAAATTTAACTCAAATTCACCACTTCCATTGGCAGTTCATTCCACACTCTGACCACCCTTGGGGTGAAGAAGATTCACATCAAGTTCCTCTTGAACATTTCACACTCATATGTTCACGAGTTGGTTCATTGTCTGTTCAGAAATCTGATGTCAGGAGGGAAGAACATGTTCTTAAAATGTTGTGTGCCTGTCTTCAAGCTCCTGTGCCGCCCCTCGATGGTAGTAATAAGAAGCAAGCATGGCTTTAATGATGGACACTGCCTTTTGGAGGCATTTCCTTTTGAAGATGTTCTCAATGCTGGGTAGGCTTGTGCCCATGATGGAGCCGGCTGTGTTTGCAACCCTCCGTAACTTTTATCTGATCCTGTGCAGTGGCCCTTTCATACCAAATGATGATGCAACGAGTTAGAATGCTCTTCACCGCACATCTGTAGAAATCTGATAGAATCTTTGTCATGCCAAATCTCCTCAAACTCCTAATGAAATATAACCTCTGGCATGCCTTCTTTGTAATTGTATCAATATGTCGGACCCCAGGATAGATCTTCAGAGATTTTGACATCTATGAACTTTAAATTGCTCACCCTTTCCACTTCTGATCCCTCAATGAGGACTGCCAGGCATTCCCTCGACTTCCTTAAGTCCACAATAAATTCCTGGATCTTACTGACATTGAGAACAAGGTTGTTGTTGGACGGTACTCAACCAGCCAATCTATTTCACCTGTACACCTCCTCATTGTCATCTGAGATTCTGTCAACCACAGTTGACACCTATCAGCAAATTTATGGATCATGTTTGATCTGTGCCTAGCCATATAGTCATGGGTGTAGAAAGAGAAGAGCAGTGGGTGAAGAACACATCTGAAGAGGTGATGTTATTTTCAATCCATACTGCCTGTGGTCTCCCAATGAGTAAGTAAAGGATCCAGTTGCAGAGGAAAGTACAGCAGCCAAGGATTTGAAGCTTGTTGATTAGTACTGAGGGGATGCTGAGCACCTCCAATCCTTTTCATTCCTACTTCAGATTTGCAACATTTTCCATAATTATTTCTATTTTGGACACAGTGTTCTATGGGCTCTACATCAAGTGAATCAGATATAAAATACTTAGATAGGGAATAAATGGTGCCAAGATTAAGTTCTATGATTTTTCATTTTATGCATCTTCGGCACTTGCTTATCCAATCTCACCAGGTTTTCAGGTGTTGATTGAATAAAGATTAAGAAGCCGAAGTCACATTCTAAACTACAAAGTATTTAATATCTGGTTTTGGAGATTAACATAATTTAAGTCTAATGTTAGAAAATTAATGGTACTGAAAATAGACGAATCTCAAAAACTGAAAGTTTGCATCCTGGTCTTTGAAAGAATTATACATGCATTAGTCAAATTATCTAAAATCACATTTCTCAGTTGGAAAATTGCAAATGTACTTCCTTTATTTAAGAATGGGGTGGGTGGTGGGTAGGAGAAAAAGGGGAAGAAATTTATTCTTGGTTTTAAATATTAATCATCCACTTACATTTATGGTTGAAAATGTCATTCTATTTATAACTATTGAGACCGAAGTCAAGATTTTGTTCCTAGTTAACTGCTGACTTATCTATTTAACATCATCTGGGGTGAGTTAGTGGATGTCCGAGAGATGATGAATAGGCTACAGGGAGCTAGGTAGGGGAATGAAACAGATGGGAATGCTCTGAAAGCTGATGGGCCAAATGGTATCTATGTCATACTGTAAGTGTAATGCCCTGGTTCACATCTTTACTGTTATGCTGTAGGTATTCCATTTAGCAGCTCTGTGAGAGCTATCTGTTCTGTGTTCAGCCTGTTTGGGTTATTGTTGAAGATAAGGGATGATGTGGAATGTGTGTCATCCAATTACAGGGAGGTTTTCTTGGTGAGGAACAATGAGGCTGGTCTTGGGTTCTTGTTCAGCTGGAGATGAGAGAAGACACTGGGGAGAACTGGTCATAGAGTACAAACCGGTGGGAGACCCGTTTGTATGAGATGGATTGCGAGCAGCATTCGGAAGGTGGTGTAAGCTTTCACGTTGACTGAGGGCCCAGCGCGTGAGTGACAGACAAGTTCAAGATGATCTCCAACGTGTGCATATTTGACTGTTTAATTAGAATGAGCCCTTTTCTTTTTGGTTTTCATTACTTAAATTAAGATTCATAAATATAGTTTCTTTAATCGTATGCAGTGTACTGTTTGTTATTTCATGCCACTAATTTGTAACAGGGTAGCAAATGACACAGAACCCACACAAACTGGGATTTGGGGTGAGAGATCCCAGTAAATTTCTCTTCACTGAAGTTAGGGTTACAGCCTAGAAACCCCTGGCTTATCCATGTAACCCTTCTTAAATTGTGATGCAACAAAAGTCAATCTCCATCCTTCTGATACCTCATGTGTGGCTAACGAGGGGAGAAAAATAACCCTTTGTGTTCTTCCTTATCACCCTCCAGAAGCATGTGGACTCTACGTACTGGGCTGCTACTGAAACAATCCCTATTCTGTTCTTCAGAATCAGGTTTAATGAAGGCCTACTTACAATATTGCTTTGTTGCTTTGTCTTCACCATCTTGTCTTGAAGTTGATGCATATGGACTTCTGTCAACAGCCTTTCCCCCATCCTTCTCCATTATGTCCTGCTCTCTTGATTTTCCCCATCATTCTGCACTCTGAGAAGAATATCTTCTTAATGTCTGAGGAGTGTTTGATGGCTCAAGGCCTGCACTCACTGGAGTTTAGAAGAATGTTGGGTATCTCATTGAAATCTATCGAATATAGAAAGGCCTAGATAGTGAGGACATGAAGAGGGACTTCCTATACTGGTGGAGTCTAGGATCATAGATCACAGCCTCAGAATAGAAGAACATGCCTTTAGAACAGAAATTTCTTTAGCCAGAGGGTAGGAAATCTTTGGAATTCATTGCCACAGATGGCTGTGAAGGTCAAGTCATTGGATATATTTAAAGTTGAGAATGATAAGTTCTTGATTAGTAAGGGTGTCAAAAATTATGAGGAGAAGGCAAGAGAAAGGTGTTGAGGGGAATATCAAACCAGTCATGATGGAATGACAGAACAGACTCGATGGATCAAATGACCTATTCTGCTCCTATGTCTTATAGTCTTATGAAGAAGCCTTGAAGTGAAGACAAGCTTGGTTCGCTCTATCCTGCCTTGTCAACTTCAACAATTCTAAGTAAGTCAGAAAACAAAATTGAGCTACACCCAAAAGAAATGACTATAGTTAACTAACCCCGAAGAACTTTATGACTCTTTAATTGCTGTAGATCTTGGCCCTTCTTGTTACTGAATGTGTGGTCTTCTATGCCTGCTTGGCATACACTGATTGCAGCATCATTAAACTTTAATTTGACCTACTGGCATTATATTAACACTGCAAGCAATTGGCAATCAGCTGCTTATTTTCGATGTTGTTGATCTGAGTTGTTAACTTGAAAATGGCAGGGCACGCATAACGACAACTTCAATGCAGTAGTCACCTTTTAGAAAAGTTTTAATAATTGCAACTTCAATGAAGTACCTGCCGATTACTCAAGCTTCCTGATATGTGTCGGTGCAACAAGGTGGGTGTCAGCAGCCATACATATGGCTGAAGAACTTGCTGACAAGATTGAAAAAGAACATCATAACCATGAATATCTTTTTGAGTAACTCGATTTAGGGGTTAAGAGTTATTTTGAAAGTAGAGGAGGTGAAACATCAGCTGTGATCTTTATGAATGGTAGAGCAGGCTTGAAGGGTTGGAAGGGCTGTTTCTATTTCTAATTCTTGTTCAGCAGCTGAAAACAAGTTCTTTGAACATACTGGAACCACGATTATAATCCAACAGGTGGTTCAGCAAGAAGTTCTGCTATGATAGGGAACAGCTAAGTACATATGAAGTAAAAATTAAAAAAACTGCGTGCTTAAAGATCTTACAGATCTTGTCATTGGAAGCATCTTGAAGAAATATACTCCAAATTTGACTTCACCAGCATCTTATATATTTAGTTTCCAGCATCAGCGGGTCCACTTCACCTTATTTTAGCTTCTGCCCTCTTCCTTTCCAGTCCCGATGAAGGGTCTCAGCCTGAAACATCGACGGTTTATTCCCCTCCATGGATGCAACCTGACTTGCTGAGTTCCTCCAGCATTTTGTGTGAAATTGCTTACATCAATAACTCTGGCAGTGAACGGCCAGACTTTTGTAGCCAGGCTACTTTGGTGCCATGCAGTACACCTCTGCAATCCTCACAATAACGTCTGGTGCGGGGTGAGGCAGGAAGGGGGGGGGGTCTCTGAATCATGAGTAGGTTTATTGCACTGGTGGTCTTTTTTGTTGTCTCCCTTGTGTTGTGTTACAAAATGCAGAATCCAACTGCTCTTGAGTTTAAATTTTGGCTTTAAATAGTACACCAGAATATGTACATAGACTTCATGCCTAATACTTTAGTGGGAGACCTGGAAATCCTTCACAAAGACACTGGCTGGGTTAAAGTGACTTTGATATCTGTCAGTGGGCCCTTCCATTGTAGCATGTCAGATAATTCGAATTCAGCTCTGTAACTGTGCCACTGAACACAGCTTCTACTAATGTGAATAAAAATCATGTTAAACACCAAGGTCTTGTATAATAGTCTATTTAATCACACGTGTATGAAATAATGCACAAAAGTACAATTGCTTCTGTGCAGTGAAGCATTTTTGAGCATGTACAGCAGACTTTAATTGATTCACATAAATGCACAACTATCCAAAGGCAAGTTCAATTTTATATGAATTTCTGGAAGCAATTAAAAACAATTACTAGCTGAGCTCCATTGGTATTTCTCATGAAGAATACAAGATAGCATTATTTTCTCTTCAAGGGTAATTGGTTGAAGAAGTGAGCAGATTCCACTGCTGGGCATGATATAAAGGAATAGCCAGAAGATGGCATAGCAGGTCAGCAACAGTGCAGACTTAGTGATGCTGACCAAAATCTCGTTTCAGTCTAGGTTTATAATGGAAAATACACGTTTGTAGAATAAGTACACCAGAATCATTGAACCAGAAGTGTAAACTTGAAGGCTTAAAGGGTGAATGAACTTAGGAAACCTGACCGGGGAGTACTTTTGTCATAGAGCGGGGTAGGCAACCTTCAGCACAAATGATTTTCTACCATGCGTTATTCATTAATTTGAGGCAATACATAACTAGATGTATATAAATGGTTAATTCCCATATTTCAAGTTTCTTATGGCATTTATCTGGCCCACCGTCCGCTCATTAATACGCGATCCGGCCAACAGAGGCAAAAAGGTTGCTCACCTCTGTCATAGAGTCTTATAGCACAACAACAGAGATTTCAGCCCAACTAATCCAAGAGGCACCCGCAAGCTGCTCTTATTTGCCTGCTTTTGAATTGTATCCTTCCAAACCTTTCTATTTCACATTTTTTTTATTATTATGCAGAGGTCTCAGCCATCAACGCCCAGGTATTGTATCTGCATACACTTTGTTCTTACATCTAGCACAAAGTGACCAAATATTCTGTAAGTGGCACAACTAGAGCTTTATAAAGATTCAGTATGAAGGGTTAATGACCCTAAATGTTAATTTTGTTTCTCTTGCCAAGTTGTTGATGGACCTAATGTGTTTATCTGCATTTTCAGTTTTTAGTTAAGATCCCAGCATCTCTAGTTTTGTGTGTGAGTCAGCCTAACTCTCCTCTTCTGCATTCAGTACCTGTATTTAAGCACAAAATTCCACACTCTTTACAAAGTACTCTTTAATAAGCCCTGCCATGTGAGCTGAGGTGACCATGAACTTCTTCCACCCCCACCAAATTTCTTTGTGAACACCCACCTCAGAACTGAGACATTAAGTCTATATTGCCTCTCACCATTCATTTTGTGAAAATACATCTGCTCTTTATTAAATGCTGCCTACTACCTGTCTGCCAGCCATCTGTGCCCCATTGTGTATCACCTGCTCTTTTTATATAGAGTCAGAATCGGGTAGCTTCTAGGAGCAGAAAAATAGGCCCTTCAGCCCATCATGTTTGTGCTGCCCATGTATTATCTATGCTAATCTCATGTCTTTACGTGCACCATTTCTTCTTTACACTGCTGGGTCCTCTCCCTCTTCATACTTTCCGGCCCTCTTCCAATTATTGATGGTGGCCCACTGCTTTGCCCATCTCTGCTTGGGCTTCACCCTACATCTCTGCTAGGCCACCACCCTTTCAGGTCCCTTTGAGCTCCACACTGCCGGGTCTGCAGGGTTCCAGGCACGCTCCAGATTATCTCACCAGTTCTGCTCTCTTCTCTCTGCTGCCTGCTGCCTCTGTGTCCGATGTTGTTTACTCTCACTTTGTTTTGTCTTCTCAGTTTACTTGCGCTTCACCCAATCTGGTACGCTGGCTCGGCACTCTTTATCTCTTCATTTGGCCCAGCCCACTTTTAGATGCCATTTCAGACTGTCCATCCCTGCTCCCCATTCACCCTTTACACTCAACCTTTCAGCTTGGGCTCCATTCAGATGTATTCCTTTCATGTCAGCTTGAGCGCTGCCCTGCCTCTCCTTTTCAGGTTGATTTGAGCTTCACCCTACCGGCAATCTCCTCTTCTACCAGATGCACTAATGGTCGCAGGGACATACTGCTGCCTCCGCCCTCTTCCCACCGCCAGCTAACTCTGTGTCCCAAATGGTTCACTCTCACTTTGAAGATGAAAATCAAAGGAGAAAAATGGTTTGTGTGTTGGATCTATCATCCATGGGGCTAGGAGTACTGGGGGATGGTATCATACTGAACTGTGAAATTGAAAGATCCCAAAGACAGTATTACTTCATGGAATGGGAAATAGCTGAATTCTCTGTGAAATAAGCTATTCTTTCAGGTTAAGATCTAAAGAGTCAGAAATGATAGAGCCTAAGCAGCAAGAAAGTTAAATTAGGCATGAATGGTCTTCATACAAGGACATTTAAAAAGCGCTAAAAATGGAACAGTCATAGACTGGTCCATTCGAGAAACATGTAGAAACAGCAACACTGCCTGATAATTCAAATGCACCGATAGAAACATAGCTTTAAAAATTAGAAATGAGAACTGATGCAGTTAGCTGTAGCTGATGAAGTCTGTCATTTTTCATTGAAGGTGTTTTGAAAGATTGTAATACCTAGATGGACATTATATGGTAAGGAGGGATGGTAGTGAGAAGAGGCCAGTGCCGTTTTCCATCAAGAGGAATGCTGTGTTAAAAGGTTATGTTACTGCATTTTGGATCACGGACAAAATTGGTTTGAGTCTTTGGGGGACTTCCAAAGTGCTGAAATTTTTGCCAGGAAATTTTGGTAAGTAAGCTATTTTTGATAATTTCTCAGCAACACATACATGCACTAAGTGTACATATGTGGTCTTCTGTTGCTGAGGTCCATCCATTTTGATGTTCGACATGTTGTGCATTCAGTGATGCTCCTCTGCATATCCTTGTTGTATCTCGTGATTATTTGAGTTACTGTCACCTTCCTGTCAGCTTGAACCAGTCTGGCCAATCTCTTCTGACCTCTCTCATTAACAAGGTATTTTTGCCCACAGAACTGCCACTCACTGGATGTTATTTTTTAGTTTTTTGCATATTTCCTGTGAACTCTAGAGACTATTTTGGGTGAAAATCGTAGATCAGTTTTTTCTGAGATATTGAAACTGCCCCGTCTGGCATTAGCAATCACTCACTTAGATCACATTTCTTCTCCATTCTAATGAACAGCTGAACCTCTTGACCATGTCTGCATGCTTTTATGCATTGAATTGCTACCACATGATTGGCTGATTAGATATTTGCTTTAGTAAGCAGGTATTCCACTGAGTGTATATTGGCTTCATATGTTGCAGGTTAGTGTATTAAATATAGTTCAATTACATTGTATACAGGGAGATTACTGTTTCATTTTAAACAGGAGTGCATGTAATGAACTTTGATAAAGCATTTTAATGTATATTTAGTTAAACAGTGGCTGAAAGAGTTTAAAAGAAGTCCAATAAGTCTAAATAGGGATTCTACACTGTTACTGCTGTTATGAAACCAGTAACTGGTTTCACTTACCAGCAAAGATAGATATGTCAGTTGAAGTCCAATGGTACTATTTTCAAAAGTTTTATTAATAAAGGGGCACAAAAATTAAGGTTAATACAAACATTCAGATAACATGCATCAATACTCAATCTATAACGCAGGTACATTAATAATCACTCAGAAATAAGCTCTTTCGTTGTCTAGGGTATAATACTGAGTCCAATTGGAAATATAAAGAGTCACTCTGAAGTCTGCAGGCTTTTCCCTTTTGGTTTCACGTGTTGGAGAGAGAGAGAGATAAACGGAAAAACTTGCCCAAAACATCCGTGGAATCAGGGGAGCGATCTTCCCCGTTGTTAGTTAAAAGCGATCTTCCGTTGGTTCCAGCCACAAACTCCGCATTCGGAATTTAACGCACGTGGCTTGCTTCAAAATGGCTTCCCGTTCCCACGGGAAGCGGTATCGTGCTTCTTGGTGTCTCCTTGGTGCGTCTGAGGGTCGTCCTCTTTCAGACCCTTCTTTATACTGCCTCACGGGATCTCAGGTGTCAATCAGGTTGCAGGTGAGGCAATCTCTCTCTCAACCAGCCCACTTTGCCCGAGGGCTTTACAATGTCCCTGCGAGTTGGCACGTCTGCAGTTCCCAGGTGTCTCCTGAGAACAATGCCACAGTCGCCAGCTTTTGTCCCAGTGGAATGCGGTATCCAGCACGTCGCTGTCTTTCCATTTCCTGTGTCCATTCAGCCTGTCTCTCTCTCTCTCTCTTGCTCTCTCTCTTGGGTCATTGACCCCCCCTTTCACTAGGGCTCTTGCAATTCTCACAAAGGAGGGGGCCGGTATCATAACACTGCGTTCACTGCTAACACATTCGTTATGTTCCTCTAGCTCTTTGCCATAATATAGTTATACTACTTTGCATGATGCTATATAATTCAAATAAGAAACTCATACATCTACAGCACAAAAATGTGTAACTAATTTATCAATTGAATTATATGTAAGATGTTCACGGTGTTGTTGCAGCTTTTCATGTAGGAACCTCCTGAGGTTCATCTTCACATGGAGATGGAGCAACATAATGTTTTGTTCTGGGATTTTGTACGTTCTTCTATTAAAAAGGTGATTTTTTACATTTACCAGCAATCATCTGTATCTTGTGAAGGGGATACTGAGAAAGGGTTCAGGACTGAAGTAGTGACTGAAGTGCAGTACCGTCCTCTGGATGCGATTCTTTCCGACCCAGATAACGTGTGTAAGTGCGTGGTGTGACAGCAAGCTGTGTGATTCATTTCTGATAGTGCATAATGCAGAAAAAAACCCAGTTTGACTCATTAGATTTCCCAGCAAGTAATATGTCTAAAGAATGGAGAGAATGAAAAGAAGATTTCATACTGTTCATTAAATTGGTCATGCTGAAAATTTAGAGCAGACTAAAGTAAAGGAGTTATTTTAGCTCATTATTCAAGATAATACTGCTCTTGTAAAGATCCCTGATTGAGCCATGTATGGATTATTGTGTACAAAGAAAAATGCACTTTAATTAAGAAAGTGCAACAAATAAAAATATGAATATGCGTTATTATATTAAACACTGTCCTAGGCCAAATCAAAGGTGGTGATGAATTGGCATACAGAAGGAAAACTGGAGATCTGACTGAGTGGTGCCATAGCAACAACCTCTTACACAATGTTAGCAAAACCAAAGACGCTGATTATTGACTTCAGGAGAAGGAAACCAGAGGTCCATGAGCCAGTCCTCATTGGAAGATCGGAGGTGCAGAAGATCAGCAACTTTAAATTCCATAGTGTTATTATTTCAGAGGACCTGCCCTGGGCCCAGCATGCAAGTACAATTACGTAGAAAGCACAGCAACATCTCTAGTTCCTTAGGAGTTTGCGAGAATCTAAAACTTCCACTAACTTCTTTAGATGTGTAGTGGAGAGTTTTGAACAGAAAATCCTCCAAAAAGTAGTGGATATGGCCCAGTCCTCCATATCATTGAGCACACCTACCCTAAATGCTATTACGTGAAAGCAGCATCCATCATCGAGGACATCTACCACCCAGGACATGCTCTCTTCTTGCTGCTGCCATCAGAAAGAGCATACAAAAGCCTTGGGACTCACACCACCAGGAAGAAGGTACTGGAGCCTCAGGACTTGCACTAGCAGGTTCTGGAGCAGTTATAACCCCCCAACCATTAGATTGTTGAATCGGGGGATAATTTCACTCAACTTCACTTGCCTCATCATTGAAATGCTCCTATAAAAGTACTCACTTTCAAGGAATCTTCACTGCTTCTCTATATATATATATATTTATTTATCTATCAATCTATTTATTATTTATTTTGTTTTGTATTTACACAATTTGATGTCTTTTGCACACTGGTTGAATGCCCAAGTTGGTGCGGTCCTTCATTGATTCTGTTGTGGTTATTATTCTATTATGGATTATGCTCACAAGATAATTAATTTCAGGGTTGTATATGATGACATATATGTCCTTTGATAATATGTGTCCTTTGAACTCAGAGCAAACTTATTTCACAATAAGGATCATGCTAATAAGGCAGAATAAATATGTATCATTACTTTGTACATTCCCAGATGGAATAACAGTAAAAATATTTAATAATAAAACAATTTGAAACCTCATCCTTATTTCTCTCTCTGTAGTCTACCTAATGAATTATTTTGACTTTGTTTGATTGGAAGATTGCACAGTTCTAGATTAACATGTTGTTTTAAATCTCTCATGTTTTGTTTCTGTTGATGTTAATGAAACAATATTAAGGGAATAATAGTGAATGGGCTTCCAATTTACTATTACTTATTTCAGATTATCACAGAAAGTTGAAATAATCTCCAATTTTGTGAAAAGTGTTTGTATCCTCATTGGGTCCTCATTTGTAATGCAATGTATTCCCATACCAGTGATGTTCATCATCTGGTCACCCATTTAAACCGCGAAAAGGACCTTGTCTTTGGTACTGGTAGAAACAATTTACAGGAAAAACTAACTGAACTTAAGGAGTAATCATGCTGGTACGAGGGTAAAACAAAAGGAAAGCATATTTTGATAATAATTGTACATAATCTCATGTTGGCAGAAAGCTTCCTACAAGTTTCTTTTGACTACTTCCAGCTGACATTGTTTAAATTGAGATCTGGTCTGAGCGCACTGACTGATAAAGCTGCTTTTCTGTGTTTTAAGCTACTTTTTTTATTCAACTGTGCTCATTGGTCTATCTGACCTAGATAATGGTAATAGCAATGATCGGATCTTATGTTATGCATCACCACCATGCAATGTTATCTGCAGTATACCCCATCCTCCTTTACTTTTGGTGTCCCATATGACTGGTGGTGTCTTCTCTGAATGTAAGATTTAGAGTATAAATATTGTTGACTACAAATAGTGTGATTATTGTTGATTGATGTTTGAAAGCTTGTTGATTAATACCTCAAAGCTAATGTTTCACTGAATAACTATTAGATATGGCAGATTATCTAGCTTGATTCAAGTAGCTTTGTTTAACTGCAATTATGAAAGATTTATTAAGAAACAAAAATCAGTTCTTTGCTTCAACATTCTGTTATCATATTTTATCTCCAAGTCCTATGGTACTGTATTAAAACAACTATAAAAAAACTTTCTATACAGTAAGAGAAATTAACAATTTCAGGGTAACATCCTGAGTATTAGCCTCCATCATATCCATGACAGCTAGAAGGAGCAGTGCCTCAGAAAAGTGGTGTATGATATTACCAACCCCCATCACCCAGGACATGCGCACTTCTCATTGTTACCTTCAGTAAGGAGGAACAGAAGCCTGAAGGCACACACTTAGCAATTCAGGACAGGCACAGTTTCTTCCCCTCTGCCGTACAATTCCTAACTGGACATTGAACCGATGAACACTATCTCGCTTTTTGATATATATTATTTCTGTTCTTTAACATTTTTAATCTAATATATATATATATATTTACAGTAAGTGAATTATTTATTTATTTTTCTTTCTATATTATCATGAATTGCATTGTACTGCTGCTGCTAAGTTAACAAATTTCATGACACATGTCAGTGATGATAAACCTGATTCTGATTCTGTTTCTGAGAAAATCTTCAGTTGCTGGAAATCCAAAGCATTACACACAAAATGCTGGAGGAACTCAGCAGGTCAGGCAGCATCTATGGAAAAGAATAAGACTGGATATCAGAGCAAGCAATGGGCCATGCCACCTGCCTTTATTATAAAGGTGTTGAATTAGGTGAAGGAGAATATAGTAATTATGGCAGCAAAGCTGGGCAGCTTATTGACATGTTTGTTTTAATGCTACAAATTCTAATTTGCTTCCAAATTCATATGAAGTCATGTCTGCATTTTGCTTTGCCTGATGTGTGCAGTTTGGAAAATTGTTGAATGTGTAAAATTTACATTTAATTTATGTTTTGCTTTTGAATGGTGGTTATATGATGCAATGCGTCTGTGATGCTGCTTCAGGTAAATTTTTTCATTGCACCAGTTCATATGTGTACTTAGCACATAATGTCTTCAATTGGTAACTCCCCATTCCATTTAGCATAACCAATTCTATCTCTTTGTTATCTGTGCCACCTGTCTGGAGCTATCCTATACCTTATGCCTTGGGAATCTAAAGCAGATAGAAGCTGCTCTCCTTATCCACCTGGCCCATCGAGTCTGCTCTGCCATTCAATCATGGCTGATCCTATTTTTTATCTCCTCCTCAACCCCAGTTCCCTGCCTTATCCCCGTAACCTTTGATGCCATTGCCAATCAAGAACCTATCAATCTCTGTCTTAAATACACCCAATGGCCTGGTCTCCACAGCTGCATGTGGCTACAAATTCCACAAATTCACTACCTTTTGGCTAAAGAAATTTCTCCACATCTCTGTTTTGAAAGGGCACCCTTCTATCCTGAGGCTGTGCCCTCTTGTCCTAGACTCTCCCACGATGGGAAACATCCTTTCCACACATACTCTGTCTAGGCCTTTCAAGAAATGAAAGGTTTCAATGAGATACCCCCCTCATCCTTCTGAATTCCAGCGAGTACAGCCCAGAGCCATCAAATGCTCCTCATACATATGATAACCCTTTCATTCCTGGAATCATCCTTGTGAATCTCCTCTGGACCCTCTCCAATACAGTACATCTTTTCTAGGATGAGGGGCCCAAAACTGTTCCCAGTACTCAAAGTGAGGCATCACCAGTGCCTTATAAAGCCTTAGCATCACATCCTTGCTTTTGTATTCTAGACCTCTTGAAATTAATGTTAATATGGCATTTGCCTTCCTCAGCACCAACTCAACCTGCAAGTAAACCTTCAGGGTGTTCCATACAAGGACTCCCAAGTCCTTTTGCATCTCTGATTCCTGGATTTTCTCCTCATTCAGAAAATAGTCCACATATTTATTTCTACTACCAAAGTCAATATACATACTTCCCTCTCTTGCGCAGTAACATCTTCAATAATTGATATCAAACTATGTATTGCAAAAGATGTAAGTCTGCGACTCTTGGTGACAAACTATTTTTCATGCCTTCAGTCACAGTAACAACCTGCCTCACTTAGTTACTGGATTGACAGTGAAGGTGCCTGTTAATGCAGCTGCCTCCAGATCTGCACCAAAGTTTGCTCAGTGTCCCTTGAAATAAATCATTTGGTTTGACAATGATGCTAATGGGGAAGTTAGCTTAAAATAATTTTAGATTTCAATACCTTTGAGTTCAAATTAATTAGTCAATTGACTGTCCCCAAATGCTATTAAATTGTTCTTGTAGTTGATAATTTGTCAGCAAGACATTGGTCCCAGAATTTTAAAAGGGACCTCTTGGGTGTTTCTGACAGAATCATCTCCATTGATGCTCTGTAGTACTAATGAAAGGGGAGTTGAGAAGTAAGAGCTTTTCATTTACTTCAGGCCTGTGTATACCATGGCATCTCTGGGTGCATTGCAGATAATTGCATTGCCCTTCTTGGTTTTTACTTAAGGAATGCTTAGTGGTTTTTCCAGCAATATCCTTTGAACTTAACCATTTCCCCTAACATTCTGACTAATGGCTTGAATTAGATACCAGTATATAAACACTAAAGAGTCCATGATTAGAGGTTGGTCATTGAGAACTATATCATTTTGGATGGAAAAGGCAGGGAACAATAATAGTTTCAGGGTTATGACATGATGTTTCAGTTGTGACTCAGCTGTGACAGACTTTACCTTGTTTCAGGAGTCATGGGCTCAAGTTTGCAGATTCAAATACAAAAATCCATCGGGACATGCCAGTACAAATAAAAACTATGTAAACTGTTGGAGATAATATTGTTCAGAGTTAATGTTAAATTGAGGCTCTGCTCCAGTCAATGTTATCTCTCAGTTAGTTTATTATGTAGGTTAATAGGTTGCTATTAAATTGTTCTTTGTGAGAAATCATTGTGGAGATTGACTGTAACATCTCCTCTGTTCAAAAAAGAAACTACAGCCTGCACTTTGGTTGTGAGGTTGTCTGAGAAGCTCTGAAAAGTGCTGCGTGAATGTAAACCTGTCTTCCTAAAGGCAGCTGAAAAGTCTAGAGATCATTCTGTCCCCCATGCTATTTACAGTGTAAAAGGATGGTGAGCTAAAATGCATATTCAGCCTTCTGTATAGGCCAAATGGAGAACATACTGGTCCTTTTACAACCCTTGTAAGAAATCCAAAAATTCTGGATAAATAAACGGACATTTTTGCCATAGTATTTAATGGTCTACTTCTGAAATGGAATCAATCAAACTGAACGATGACCTGTGTGCTTTGCTGATAATATATTTCCATGAAGATAACAGAATAAGTAAACTAATTAAAATGGAATTTATTGCCCAAAAGTATGGACATAGCTTCAAGCATATTTAGTTGGATTTAAAACTTAAAGACCAAATCTCTGGAAACATGTCTTCTGAAATGAGGGTAATTAAGTAGAGACTATTATTATGTAGAAATCAATTTGCACTTCCAAAGCCCATAATGCATATTCCACATATTTGCAAAGAAATGTGTGACATATGCATTATGGACTTAGAACATGTAAATCTGCAATGAGTGAAACATATGATACATAAAGTACAGGTTGCAAAAAAGCATGAGCTTAAATGGAAAATATTAAACAGGTGTAATATTACAATTTGAGATTGTGCAGGTTTCAATAAATTTCACATAAACAGAACTGTTGACCTAAACATTTATTATGAAATTTTAATATTTACACTTCTTAAGCATTCAATAATATTTTGATTAAAGCCTACAATCTAATTAGTAAAATTGTAATACCGGATTCCTGTTCCAATCCCACAGAAATTTTGTGTACAAACCTTACAGCAAATTAAGATACAAATTGAATTTGTGTTTTTCATGCAATGAGTGAAACTAGTGCCTTGTAATGGGAATCTGAGAGAGTTGTTAATAAAATGAAACCCTTTCAATAGATTCCACGATCTGCACCTCTTGTATCTTCCCTAAGGTATTATTGTTTATTGGCGTGGTGCTGGAGAGTGATGGGTTGGGTGGATAGTGGTTGAACTAGAACGGTCTTGTTGATTACTGAATTTAAAAAGAGCCATTGAAGACAGATAACAGATATAAGACAATTCATCTGAGTTTTTATATTAGGGCACAGCTCTTTACACAACTTCTGATTATGTCTTGGAGGCATAAATTCATAGAAAGATACAGACTGGATAAAGCTCCTTCTTGTTCATTTCATCTATGCTGACCATCATTTTATGTATCTATTGTCCAGTTTACCAATTGTATGCTAATTTATGTTTTTTTATGCCACATTTCTGACAATTCCTCCCTTGGATAGGCAGTTTAAACGGTTTGGCACAGACTCAATGGGCTGAAGGGCCTGTTTCTCTGATGCACATATCGATCATTCACCAACACGCTAAGGGCAATTCACAGTGGCCAATTAATCTACCAATCTTTTCGTGTTGGGATGCGAGACGGAAGTGGAGCACCTGCAGGAAGCCCTCATGGCCACAAAGAGGACGTGCAGACTCCACACAGACAATAAGTGGATTAGGTGCAGGATTGAACCCAGGTTGCTACAGCCTGTGGCAACAACTCTACCAGCCATTGTGCCATCCCTGAAGAGTACTGGACGGATGACATTTAAGTTCAAATGCTTCCATTTCAAATAATCCACCATCCTCTATTATTTAATCCTAGAGAGAAATCGCAAAGCTGATTAAAATTCTTCTCAGCTGTCACAGTTTATGATACCCTTATGGCACTGAAATGTGTCCACTGAGTACAGGAGTACTGAGATTCAGTCACTGAAAGCTAACATAAAGTGTTAAAGCAAGAATTATGGCTTTTTGACAGATGGAAGAATGTATTACAACACAGTCTTGGCAAACTCACCAGTAACACTGTTGCCCACTGCATGGTGCAAATGTTCGCAGGGTAATTAAGCAACTCCATGAAGAACCCAAGGGAGGAATCCTACGAAGAACAGTGGGGGCCAGAATTACATTTGATATCAAACTCATTCATTTGACATATCTTATTACAATCCTCTCCTAATTCCTCCTCTACCACTGCAGAAAAAAGTTGCCTTTATATCTTCAAAATGCTTTCAACATTAACATCTTCAAATATTCTTTTCAGATATCTAAGTTCCTGTCACTGATACAATATACAAAACCAGCTGGCACTATCCTCATAAATGTTGATCTTTGCTGTGGAACGCTCCATATGGATTATCGTCTACTTTTTTTGCTTCCCAATAGAATATAGCTACTATCAGCTCTCTTCTCTCAGCATGCAGCATGCTTTGGGCTTGAATTCTGTAATGATTATATTAGATGCAGATAAATTTCAAAAGGCAAGGCATGTGGGGGGATAAAAAGAATAATGACAAGGAAGTGAAGAGAGCTTCAGAATTGTAGAAACATTATAAGTCAGTAGCAAGCAAGCCACTATGGTAAGAAATGGTGCAACTGGAAAAGTTCCAGTTTTTTTTCCACTTCCACCATTCTGATCTTCCATGTCCATCTTGATCCAAAATACCAAGTTCTGCGGGCAGTAGCAGCCCCCTTGCATAATGTAATGGGTGGCAAGGAACAGTAACCCCCGTAAATGGGCTGACAAAGATTTAGACTGCCAGGTTTTGCTGGCTGTCAAAACTGTCAAGGATACTTAGCTTTTTCTGAACGTACCTGCAGAACTCGCCAAGTGACTGTTGAACAATTAAAATTAAATTATATGTTATATGGTTATATGGTTAAAATCTTTTAAGCAAACTTGCTGAATTAAAAATAATATTGCTCTAATTGTCTTTTTCAGCTGTTCTGTACTACTCAAGTGAATGGACTGACTGATCCTGTACCTGATTTAATGGTGCAGGTTCAACACCTGGATTCCTCATGGGCTTCTGATGTCATGTTTATCTCTTTCATGTTTTACTGGGAATGCTGAACTACTTGACACAGGAGCAAATCCTGGCAGGCTGCAATGTGTGAAAGCTCCCACTCAGAGAGATGTTATCACCAGATCTCACAAACAATGAGAATAAAGATGCTCCCAGAAATAGATGCAAAGCCAGTGCACAAACTACTGGGGACATGCAACTGGAACTGGAACACAATTAGCAGAAGTGTTGAACAGATACACCTTGTAGTTCTTGTCTTAATTGTAGGAAATGGTCACACAAACTGATTTCTGACTTGTGCTACTTTCTCTCTGAAACAAAGGTAATGTAACTACAGAGCCAAGTAAGGTCTCTACAACTGTGTGATTATTTACTAAGTAA
Source organism: Hemitrygon akajei (assembly GCF_048418815.1). Classification (NCBI taxonomy): domain Eukaryota; kingdom Metazoa; phylum Chordata; class Chondrichthyes; order Myliobatiformes; family Dasyatidae; genus Hemitrygon; species Hemitrygon akajei. The sequence goes on from NC_133125.1 coordinate 27,785,635, forward strand.
TATGGTTTTTTAAAAAAACTGATCAAGTTCATGACATCCTCTGAGTCTGGGTACTCACTCAGAGATCATTACATGAAAAAGCCATGCTTTATCCAAACAATTGTTAGCAAAATAGATTATACTGAAATACATGCGAATAGTTACCAAGTGTGTCTTACATATACAGTATATGGCATCTAATGCTTGAATAAGCTTTTTATATTAAAATTCACCTGGATCCACTTTAATTCCATACTCCAGTATTCTATCACATAATTTCCTAATTTATGACATTACATAAATATAATTAGATATCTTGTATCTATAAAAAGATATATTGCATTATATAACATTACTTCACACTAAACAAATCAACATTTTATATCAATATTTGTATTTAACTGCAAAAACCTGCAGAGATATCATATTTAAAACACTGCCATTTTGAATGCATTTTAAATAAATTTGTAACACTTGCAATTTTCTAAACATCTTTAATTACATACTCTCTAAAGACAGCATAAAACTTATTTCTTCAAAAAGCTTTTAACCATACAATGATGTCTTATAAGAGACAACATCTATACATCTGCTCATATAGGCAATGATCTAATTGGCCAATCATGTGGCAGCAACAAAATGCATGCCGACATGATCGAGAGGTTCAGCTGTTCATCAGAATGCGGACGAAATGTGATCTAAGTGACTTTGACCATGGATGGAACGATTGTTAATGCCATACAAAATGATTTGAATATCTCAGAAACTGCTGATATTCTGGGATTTTCATGCATGACGGTCTCTTGAGCTTACTGAGAATGGTGTGAGAAACAAAAGCATTCAGTGAGCGACAGTTCTGTGGGTGAAAGGGCCTTGTTAACGAGAGCAGTCAGAGGAAAATGGCCAGACTGGTTCAGGCTGACAGGAAGGTGACAGTAACCCAAGTAATCACACGTTAAAACAGTGGTGTGCAGAAGCACATCTCTGAATGCACAACCCCTTGAACCTTAAAGTGGATGAGCTACAGCAGTAGAAGACCACAACATACACTGAGAGTGTATGGTTAGGTTAACTGAATTTTGTGGATACAGAGAATATTAAAATAATGAATATGACCTACATTATTGACTGTTCCTCAGGATGAATCATGAAACTTCAGTTCTGAAGCTATTTGCTTACTTCTACTGTTTGCACCAGTTTTTTTTCCTCACGCTGTGCATTGGGTGTTTCGGGATTTTTTTTAGTGAGTTCTTCAGAGGTTTCTTTGTTTTATGGCTGCCTGTAAGGAGACAAATATCAGGTTGCATAATGTATGCATACTTTGATAATAAATGTACTTTGAACTTTGAATCTCGGGTTAGGAAGAGAGGTTGGGTACACTGAGTTTGCTATCCCTGGTGTGAAGGTTGTTGAGGAGGAACCTGATTAAGACGTACAGAATTATGAGGAGCCTCAATAAAGAGGAGAGTACAAAACCATTTTCCTTGACAGAGTTGTCTAAAATCTGAGAGCACAGGTTAAAGGGAAAGAGTAGAATATTGGGGGACTCTGAGTAAGTTTCGTTTTAACCAAGTGGGTGGTTGATATCTGAAACACGTTGCCTGAAGAGGCAGACAGAGACCTTCCACTATTTTAAAGCAATTTTTAAAAGCTATTGACTTGCCAAGGCATAGAGTGTCACTGGCAAAACGTTGGAAACTATGATTACTATAGATGGGAATTAGATGGTTGGTATGGACATGGTGGTCCAAAGGCTAGTGTTCTGTGTTGTAGATTCTTTGGGTTGCAGAGTTACATAGCACAGAAACAGCTCCTTTGACCCAACCGCTGTTCAATACCAATCAAGACGTCTCTCCGGCTAGTCCCATTTGCCAGCATTTGGCCCAGAATCTTCTCAACCTTATCAGTTCATATGCCTGTCTAAATGCCTTTTGAAAGTGGTTGTTGTACCTGCCTCAGTCACATCCTCCAGTAGCGTATTCCTCATAGATACCAGTCTTTGCATAAAATCGTGGCTCTTTAAGTTTTGATTTATCTTTCCACTCTTACCTTGAACCTATGACTCTAATTCTTGGTTCCAAAACTGTGAGGAAAAGACTGAAAGCATTCACCCTATCTCTGCTCCTCTTGATTCTATGCACTTTTATATTATTTCCTTTCATTTTTACATGCAATTGGAATAAAGTCCTACCCCTTCCAGTCTCCCTCTGTAACTCATTCCCTCAAGTCCGGGCAACATCTTTGTAAATCTTCCCTGCACTCTTTCTAGTTTAATAACATCTATAGCAGGACGACCAAAACTAAACACAATAACCCAAGCACAGTCTCACCAGCACCTGGTACGACTACACAATAACCTCCCAACTTTTATACTCGCTGTCTCATCTTTTGAAGGCCAGAATGCCAAAAGCCTTCTTTACCATCCTGTCTAGCTGTGACTTCATTTTCTGTGAACCACATATTTGCACTCAAAGGACCTCTATTCTACATAACTTTCCAGGGCCCTACCATTTACTGTGAAAGGCCTACCTGGATTTGACTTTTTAACATGCAGCACATCACATTCATCCAAATTAAACTCCATTTGCCGTAGAGCTGTAGTAGAGCTCCATGATTATTCAGCTCTTTTGGAACTGCCAAGGCCATTTTTATTTGTGTAGTTGTAAGGTATAAATCACTTGGTGGTCTTTGTGGCGTGCAGGCCTTATCGATTGATTTTGACAAAGTATATGTACTGCTGGCCTGTACATACCTCCCAAATCAAACTCCAAAGTTTGGAACATAACTGAATAAAATGAGTTGCCATAGAATTCATGCAAACACTGCATTTTCTTTACTGGTGGTCTACGGTACAGAAACCTCCATTAGACATAGTTTAGAAATATAAAAACGGCATTATGTAAGTCGACACATAAAATATTTCCCGAATGAAGCTGTTTGACTTTTTTAGCCTTTTGGATCAATTGCATTCTGCATGACATAATTAAAGTCTGTTGGGTGAAATTAAACACTGTTTTATGCTATTGTTGCATAGCTGAAAATTGTGTTTTGGATACCATGACCACTGAATTACATTTTGCATTGTGAATTAATTGCAACCATTATGCATTATCAACCAAGCAGACAATCACCAATTAAACCAACAATTAAGGAACAGCATAGACTAAACTAAAGGCAGTAATGATTTATATCTATTTAGTGCAAAACATTTCTTCAATTAAAGCATATTTGAAGTAGACTTTAATACTGTTTCTCTGCAGGAAAAGCCTTTGGCAGAAAGCTCCAATTTACATATAATTATATGAACTGTTGAGATTTATGGAGCTCTTGCAATTTGTATGCATTAAATGTAATGAAGGAACACAACTTGCATTTATATGGTGCCTTTAACATAAGAATATATCCCAAAGCACTTAACTAAGAAAGAAATATAAGGATAGGAAACTAAAATTACATCAAGAAGTTAAATTTAAGAAATAGCTTACAAAGTTAAATTCGCAGAGAAGAACTTTGAGCATAAGGCTTAGGCAGAGGAATTTGGCTGAAGGAAATAAGGGAGGTACATGATCAGACTTCAAACTTCATAGTTTTTCACGGACTTCGCAAACTTCATAGAACTGGAGGAAGTTACGGAGATAAAGAAGGAGATGAAGCAACAGAGTGTTCTGAACATTCGAATGAGAACTTTTCAATCAATTTTTGTTCTAATATTAACATTAACTCTAACAACATTAACTCCACATTCCCCCATCCCATTTTATTCTCTGGCTTGGCAAGAATCTATCTAATGTTGCTAAAGGAACTTTCAAAGACTTTGCTTTGGTCACCCTTTGAAGAAGGGAGTTCTGATGACTCATGAGCCTCTGTGAGAGAAAAAAAAAACAGAATTCTGGACCCTTATTTCAGAACTGTGATTGCCAATGCTAGATTCTCTTGATCCACCTGTCAACATCCCTCAGTTATTTGCTGTCTAGGGAAGTGATATAAGGCAGCCTATTCACTAGAGAAGATCCAAGCAGCAATTTATGAGCCCAAGGATATGAATGATGCAGGAGTAGCATCAGACTAGCTTTATCAGTCAAAACAATGGCATAGATACAGTTTTGAGGAGCAGCCACGTCAAGTCAGAAATAAATGTGTCTTTGCCCAGGACAACATGGAGATAGTAAGTAGTGAAGCTGCGATGGAAGATCCTGTGTTTGACAGGATAAAAAGATCAGTGCCAATACAAGGTAAGGTCAAATGGAGGCAGAGGTTCTACAAATATTGCCTCAACACACTTTCATTCTGAACTTTGAGACATTTTTACAAAGTCAGAATCATCATCTTCTTGATGTCACCGCCCATGCTAATCTTAAAACTGGGGAAACTAACTCTTATCAGTAGTAAACAAGCTGTTAGAGGACTGAACAAGTCAGGTAGCATCAGAAACTGTAGTTTTTACAAATGTGCACTGTATCTGGTTTTGTTGTATGTACTTCTATTCTGATTCACTGTAGACATCTAACTTATCTCTATCTACTCAACTTCAAAGTCACAAAACATACCAATTCTCTCATAATGCTGCTGCAGATGTTTTGTCTGAACTGCCTGCCTCCAAGGTTCATGAATAGTCCCATTGTTCTCAAATTGCCAAGATACTGTTGAAATATCACTATTGATCAAGGCTTTGCTTCATGTACTGCCTTCTGTTGAACCTGGACTCATTATATCTTTTCTTCTGGACCAACCCTCTGGCCGGCTTGTACTTAGCTTTGCAGGTATGTTTCTGAACTTTGTGAGTTTTATAAGTGACTTGGATGAGCAAGTGGAAGGGTGGGTTAGTAAATTTGCAGATAACACAAAGGTTAGTGGAGTTGTGGATGGTGTAGAAGGTTGACAAAAGTTACAACAAAAATATTCACCAGATACAGAGCTAGGCTAAGAAGTGGCAGATAGAGTTCAAGCCGGAAAAGTGTGAAGTAATTTTGGAAGGTTGAGTTTGAAGGCAGAATGCAGTGCTAATGACAGGATTCCTAGCAATGTAGAGGAACAGAGGAATCTTTGGTCCACATCCATAGATCCTACAAAGTTGTCGCAGAGGTTGATAGATTGTTTATGTGTATGGTATGTTGGCTTTCATTAGTCAGGGCACTGAGTTCAAGAAGTGTGAGGTAATGTTGCAGCCCTATAAAACCCTGGTTAGATCACACATGGGACATTGTGTTCAGCTGCGGTCATCTCACTATAGGGTGTAATGTGGAAGCTTTGGAGAGGGTGCACAGGATATTTACCAGGATGCTGCCTGAATTAGAGATCGTGAGTATAGGTTGTGTGAGACAGAATTTATCTCTTTGGAGAGAAGGAGGATGCAAACTGACTTTATGGAGGTAAAAGTCATAGATTGAGTGGATAGTTAGAGACCTTCTCCCCAGAGTGGAAGAAACTAATATGAGGCGGCATAATTTTAAGATGATTGGAGGAAACTATAGGGGGGACGTCAGAAGTCAGGTTTTTTTACACAGAGAGTGGTGGGTGAGTGGGTATCAGGGGTGGTGGTAGAGGCAAATATATTTAAGAAAGTCTTAGATAGGTACATGGATCATAGAAAAATGGAAGGCTATATAGGAATGAAGGGTTAAAATTCAAAGTTCAAAGTAAAATTTATAATCAGTGTACATACATGTCACCACATGCAACCCTGAGATTCTTTTTCCTGCGGGCATAATTAACAAATCTATAGAACAGTAACTGCAAACAGGATCAATGAATAACAAACTGTGCAAATGCAGGTATAAATAAATAGCAATAAATAGCAAGTATGAAAGAACATGAAAGAGCATGAAATATCAAGATAAAAAGTCCTTAAAGTGAGACCATCAGTTGTGGGAACACCAGAAACTGAATGAATTTAGTTATCATCTATGTTCAAGAGCCTGATGATTGAGGGGTAGTAACTGTTCTTGAACCTGGTGGAGAAAGTCCTGAGGCACCTGTACCTTGTAAAAAGAGTGAAATAAAGAGCATGGCCTAGGTGGTGATGGACAATGGATGTTGCTTTTCTATGGCAACATTTCATGCAGATATGCTCAATGGTTGGGAGGGCTTTAACTATGATGTGCTATACTGAATCCACTATTTTTTGTATGATTTTCCACTCAAAGGCATTGTTGTTCCCATACCAGGCCATAATGCAGGCTCGTATCTTTGCCAAGGCTTTTGATACAATGCCGAAACTCCACAATTTCCTAAGGAATTAGAGGTGCTGTCGTGCTTTCTTTTCAATTATACTTATATGATGGGTCCAGGACAGGTCCTCAGAGATCGTGACATCCAGGAAATTAAAGTTATTGATCCTCTCCACCTCTGATCTTCCTATGGTTACTGGCTTATGGACCTCTGGTTTCCCTCTCCTGAAGTCTACAACCAGTTCCTTGGTCTTATTGACATTGAGTGAGATGTTGTTAATACATCACTCTGCCAAACTTTCAATCTCCCTCCTGTACGCTGATTCATCACCACCTTTGATATGGTCCACTACAGTGGCTGCCATCAGCAAACTTGTATATGGTGTTGGAGCTGTATTTCCCCACACAGTCATGGGTGTTTAAAAGGAGTAGAGCAGGGGGCTAAGTACACATCGCTCTGGTGCTCCTGTGCTGATGGAGATTGTGGAGGACATATTTTTGCCAATCCAAACTGACTGGGGTGTGCAAGTGAGAAAATACAGGATCCAATTGCACAAGGGGGTATTGAGGCCCAGGGTTTGGAGTTTACGGATTAGTTTTGAGGGGATGAGGTATTAAATGCTGTAACTGATAAAGAACATACTGCTGTATGATGATGGGTTAGATTGATCCTAGATTATATAAGATTGACAAAGTACTGTAGGCTGAGGGCCCCGTACTGCTCAGTAATTTTCTAAGTCTATGCTCTTTGCAGCGGTTCTATATTCAATACCCTTTGTTCTAAGTTCCTGCTGTCTTCACGCGCAGTTCCTTTTCCATCTGTTGACAAAAGGAGATTCCAGTTTATCTACTACTCAGGCAGTGAGCCATATCAATATTTACTCAAAGAAAACTTCATTATGCACTTCAAATTTCCAAAGTAGTCCATGTGTTCATATTATTCACTGTCAAACCCACATCAGGTGCTATCTCCTACCATATCACTGGCACACTGCTTCACCATATATTACCTGTGCTACCACTTCCAAGGAATTGTGAATCTGTATTCCCAGATCTCCCTATTTTACTGCACTGCAGCTGGTCCAGATCCAACTGCAAGCTTTGATAGTCTTCCTCGCTGTCCACGACATCCCCAATCTTGGTGTCATCTGCAAATTTGCTGATCCTGTTAGCACATTATCATCCAGATCACTGATATAGATGACAAACAACAATGAACCCAGCACAGATCCATGCAGCACACTGCCCGTCAGAAGCCTGCAGTCAGAGAGGTAACCAACAGCTACCGCTCTCCAGCTTCTCCTGCAAAGCCAAAATCTGAACCAATTTACTACCTCATCCTGAACGTCAAAGACCAATCTCCCGTTCAGGACCTGGCTAAAGACCTTTCTAAAGTCTTAATGGCTTTTTATTGTCTTCTTTAGTCTTTTTGCATTGTTACCCACTGTTACCTTGGGTTGCTTGTGTCAGCTCAATTCAATTCAAGTTTGTCATTTAACCATACATGAATACAGCTAAAGAAAACACTGTACTATTGATCAAGGTGCTAAAACACATTACCAAAAGTCACCCACAAGAGCACATTCATTGACTAATAGAGACCCGATGCCTCAATGCCCCCCTCCTCCTTCCCACAACACCTTGGCTTGATGCCCAGTCCTCATACATAGAAGTCAACAAACCCATAAAGTATATCAACAAAATTCAATAACACAGAAATATGCATGTATATGGTCCAGACCCACCAGCCCACCAAGATCATCAGTTGACCTGTCCTGATGCCCACTTGGTGACATCATGGCTTTGTGGTCCAGTCCTTGCATACAAAAGCACATATACTGGTAAAAATATGCCACAGAATAAGCATAAATATAGTCCAGACCTCCAAGCCCAGCAAGATCAATCTGTCATCTGGCCCTAAAGCCTGTTGCCCGACACCCACTAGGTGATAACACAGTTCAGAGACCCAGTCCTTGCATATATAGGCAGATATAGAATATTAGCAAAAACACAACCATATATATAGACCAGACCCCGCAGTCCAATTGAAATCTTCAGTTGACCACAACTGCGCTGTTTTGCCCCTGGTAGAATGCAACAGCTCAGCTGCCTCTCCTCCAGCAAGATCAGAGTTATCAACAATCTCCAACAACATCATGGTACAATCTCCTTTCAACATGAGAAGTTGTCTGTATTTCATCATGCTAGTTGAATGAATAAAGTCTCTAATTTTATCACCCGAGAAGCTAAATAAAAACAGAAAATGCTGGAAACTTGCAGCAGATCAGGCAATGTCTGTTCATATTTCAGTCAGGCTGAAGATGCTTTACCAGAAATGGAAAAGACAAGAAAACACATAAATTGTGAGTACAGAAAAAGGGGAGAAACAGAATTTTAAAATGAATGGAAAATCTCTGATGACTATTGCCTTACTCTTGTGTATAGCTACTTTGTTCTGTTCTCTGAGGAATATTTCCAACCATCTCATACAGCAAATAAGCTGAAAGGCTGCATCAGCATCTACCTCTCAGTGTCACTGACATAGAGTACCCATCCACTTATCATCAGTCATCTATTTAGAAGATCACATCCTCAAAATCCCACATATCCAATCAGTGATCACTTTATTGGTGTCACCAAAGTTCAGATATGGCCCAAGTGTGGAGTGAGAGACACTGAAGTGGGTCGATAGTTCACAGACTTTAATGTGAACAGTGTTAAAAGGAAAAGGAAACAATAAACACTAGGCCAAGCAGGGCCGTTAGCTAAAACTCTCAAATGGTAAGCAAAGTCTACACTGTGGCTGAAAAGACTAACCAAGAATAAAACGAATACTGCTAATCTTCACAGTCAGCTGACTCGACAGTCTAATTTCTCAGGCAAGGCAGAATGCAAGCAGGCAGCGAAGTGTTGTTGTGTCCGTGTCCCAACAAATACTAAAACGGAATGAATGGAGTTAAATGCTATCACAATGAAATAATTAGCTGACACGTGCATATTCACAAGTGCAGTTGCCGTATCTACTGTGCTGCCGAATCAGTGGTTGTGACGTAATAAAGTGGTCAATGTGCACGTTTATGGCCCATCCACTTCAAGGTTAAATGTGCTGTGCATTCAGACGTGCTCTTCTGCACACCACTGTGGTAATGTGTAATTATCTCAGTTACTCGCGCTCTCCTGTCAGCTTGAACCAGTCTGGCCATTCTCCCCTGACCTCTTATTAACAAGGCATTTTCACCCACAGAAGGGCCACCCACTGGATTTTTTTTATCACAACATGCTCTATAAACTCTAGACACTGCTGTAAGTAAAAATCCCAGGTGATCAGCATTTTCTCAGTTGTTCAGACCACCCTGTCTGGCACCAACAATCACTACACCATCAAAGTCACTGAGGTCACATTTTTTCCCCATTTTGATGTTTTGTCTGAACAGCAACTGACCTTTTGACCATGTTAACATGGTTTTATGCATTGAATTTCTGCCTCATGATTGGCAGCAATTCAATGCATTACTTGTATTATTTAGCAAGTGTACAGGTATACTTAATACAGTGGCCACTGTGTGTATATTACTATCTAGTTATCTCTCAAACAGCGGTATTCCAGATTTAATGCATTTCCCTGTGTTCTGTTTAGACAAGCAAATAACAGAGGGAGAACTATTGAAGATAGTAACTTTGAACTGAACTGTGGTGTCTGGAGATGACTATGTAACAGGATTTGTACCATGCAATATTTTTATATTTAAGCACATTACACAATCCTTCATGTTTTACATAGCATAATTTTTTTAGATTTTGAATATCTCTATCAAATGGTTCACAATCTTTGCTAAACTATTGTGAATAAAAGCAGCAACATGTGAAATTATTCTTCATAAGTGCAAACCAACATTCACAGCGACATCAATATATGTCTACATTGCAATTATCCATTGCCTTTCCTTATTCATTAATGTTGACAAAACTTCACAAAGAACTTCAGTAGTATCCTGGCTATGATGTTTTGAAATGTTACAATACATTTTTGTTTCTGTACTTTGTGCTACAAACCAAATTAGGAATTCCACATTTTGCACGCCAATTTTAATGAACCATACTTAACCAAAATCCCTCTGCTATACTGATCTATTGAAACCTTATCATTTAAAAAGAGTTCCTTTATCATTTCATAACCAAAACATTCAGCTGTTGTTTGCTTTATATCCTTTTAATTTATTGATCTCCTTCTGAAGTCTTGCATAATCCTCAGCCTAATTTGTCATACCCTCCAACTTTGTGACATCAGTATGCTTTCATAGCACTGCTCAATTTGTAACACCAGATTAATTATGCATATAATCAATTTTGGAGTAAGGGTTCTGTTCCCATTTTCAATGACTTCATTAGCTTTCTCATGCTCAGTTGGAGCCTAACCAACCAGACTTAAAGGGGCCACTAGAGACCAGCAAAGAAATCATCAGGTAAACTTTTATTGCTGGAATTAATACCACATTTTGACTCTCTTTTATTAAGTATATTTATTAGTCTTGATTAATTCAGATTTCTCTTAGTAGTTTCATGCAAGCCAATCTATATGTTACACCATCCAATTCTCACAAAATTTTTCTTTCCTAAAAATGTTGCAGCATTTTTTCTTGAATACCTGAGTGATGATGGCATCCGTTAGTCTCGTGAGACCATGGATCTGTGCCTGGAAAGTCTTGCTTCAGTCTGTGTTGGTAGAGCAGCGTCTGTTGTGGCTGCTGAGGCCCACACGGGAGTGACCGTCTCGGCTGCAGCGACTGCACTTGAAGACGCTGTCCTCTGTGTGGTCTTGGTGTTGTTTTTTGTCAAATGCGCTTTTCTTCAGCAGCAAGCCGCAGATTCTCTTCTCCTCTTTTTAGACCTCTGCGTAGTTTTAGCCTCCAGCGAGAGTGATCACTTGCAGTGTCCTCCCACCGCTCGACATTCATGTTCAGTGACTTTATGTCTCTCTTGCAGACATCTTTGAAGCAAAGGTGGGGCCACCCTTGTGCTCTCTTGTCAGAGGCCAGTTCCCCGTACAGATCTTTCGGGATCCTCCTGTCTGACATGCGATGTACGTGGCCCAGCCAGCGGAGACGGCGTTGCTGGAGCAGGGTGAAGAGGCTGGGTATCTGGGCGTGGGCCAGGTCCTCATTGTTGGTGACTCAGTCAGTCCACTTGATGTCCAGGATGCGTCTCAGGCTCCGAAGGTGGAAGACGTTGAGACGCTGCTCTTGTCTGGAGTAGAGGCTCCAGGTCTCGCTGCCATAAAGCAGTGTGCTGGGGGCGCAGGCCCTGTAGACTGCAATCTTGGTGTGCGTCATCAGTTTTCTGTTCTCCCAGACTCTCTTTGTCAGCCTGGCAAATGTTGAGGCTCCTCGTCCAATCCGTCTGTTGATCTCGGGGTCTAGGGAGAGACTGTCCATGATGGTGGAGCCAAGGTATGTAAACTTGTGAACTACCTCCAGCTCGTAGTTGTTGATGGAAATGGCAGGGGGGTGCCCAACGCCTTGGCCCACCACGTTCGTCTTCTTCAGGCTGATGGTCAAGCTGAAGTCCTGACAGGCTCGTGAGAAGCTGTCCATGAGGCGTTTCAGTTGCTCCTCAGAGTGTGTTGCCAGTGCCGTGTCATCTGCAAACAACACGTCCCTGATGAGTACTTCACGAACCGTGGTTTTTGCCCTCAGCCGGGACAGACTGAACAGCCTCCCATCCGATCTGGTGTGGAGGTAGACACCATCAGTTGATGTTCCAAAGGCGTGCTTCAGCATGACTACAAAGGAGATACTGAACAGGGTGGGGGCAAGCACACAGGCCTGCTTCACACCGCTGCGGATGTTGAAGGCCTCCGAAGAAGAGCCGTCAAACTGAACGACGCCCTTCACGTCTGTGTGGAATGACTGAACTATCGTGAGGAGCCTCGGGGGACAACCAATCCTGATGAGGAAGGCCTTCATCAGGTTGATGAAAGTGACGTAGAGTGGTTGTCTTTGCTGTCTGCATTTCCCTTGTAGCTGTTGAAGGAAGAAGATCATGTCGATTGTGGAGCGTTCTGACCTGAAACCACACTGAGACTCATGATAAACCCTTTCAGCTATTCTCTGCAGTCTGTTCAGGACCACACGGGCGAAGACCTTCCCAACGAAGCTCAGCAAGGAGATTCCCCTGTAGTTGTTACAGTCGCTTCTGTCCACTTTGTTCTTATAAAGGGTGACAATATTGCAGTCTCTCATGTCTTGTGGCATTGCTCCCTCTATCGAGCACTGGCACAGTAGTTTGTGCAGGTGGTTTAGCAGGATGCCCTTTGTGCACTTGATGGTGTCTGGTGGAATGCCATCCAATCCTGGTGCATTCCCAGTGGGTGGGCTGTCGATGGCTTTACTCAACACGTACAAACAAGCTGGATGAACTCAGCAGGTCCGGCAGCATCTGTTGAAATAAGCAGTCAACGTTTCGGGCCGAGACCCTTCATCAGGACTCAGCTCTTCGGCAGTCAGCAAAGCATCCAGTTCCTCCAACACCTGAGTAATAGGTTCATAATACATTTGCATTCACCAGTTTTTATATTGAAGTAGTAGATAGTTAATTTGAGTGATCTAAATAAAATGTTTTTATTTAATATGCAAGCTATTGATCTTGGGAAGGGTGCAATTACAAAAAGATTGGATTATACCCAATATTTTGTACCTAATAGTCAAAAGAAAAAATGGGTATGATATTGGGAATGGCACTGTGAGGCTGATTCATTATTGCTTGTTTTGCCCTACTGTCAGAGTCAATATTCATCTCTAGATGATCAACAGAAGGATAAGGAATTTGGAAAGAATTCAATTTCCTTTAATATTTTTGTTAAATCCAGTAAATGATTCATATCAACAAAATATGTCTTAAAACAGTCTGGCTCTTGTAATAGAAACAACTGCCATACATATGAGACTTAATATCATCCTTAATAAATATCCTTTGTTTGTCATTGTGGATATCAGATGTTATTTTCAGTAAGACATCACAAGTGAATAGATTTTGTTTTCAAGGAGACCACTTGAAATATATATTTGTCTTAAGTTACCTACTTGTTTACCACTACAAGTATTGTTTTTACCTCATAACTCATATTTCAGAAGCAAGATAACAAAAGAAAAAGAAGTCAATTTGTGTTCCCTTGTTCAGAGTCTAACTTGGAAGTGAGAAACATTTTGCTGTTTACGAACTTTTCTCTTCAACATTAAATAACCTCTAGTTGTTATTAGCAATTGCATGTTAACTGTGTGGTCTTAACTACACCCTTATATAATGCTCAAGGAACAATATGTACTGGGTGATACAGTTGCAATGAAGCCAGCCGTGATTCTGGCTTTAATTCTGCTTGCCTCACTGGAATGGGATAGGTATACAATTAATGTGGGGAAATATGGCCACTGGGTTCATATGGCTGAATGCCTTTCAAGGTTTCTTTAGAGGATGTTTAATAGCTAGCCATATTTATTGATGAACGAATAAAAAAAAGATGAAATGGCTTGTAACTAGCCTGTAATCGGAAAGATCTTGTGATCCTCAAGGAGATTGTGCACCAAGGGCTATTGACAATGTATCCTTCCTCCACAAAGGTCTGGTTAAAGATTGACAAAAGACTGCAAAAACAACACCACATCTTATTATCATGAAAAGATTATACTTAGCTACTCCTATCAGACTGACAGAATACACAGAAGCTGAAGCTTGATGTTTCATTATTTCAAACCATGCACCAACTGTTCTTAATTCCTTAGAGATGTTTTAAACCAAGTGGTGAAAATTCAATACTAATTCCTTGAGGATAAGAAATTTTTAGAATTCATGAATATATTGAATATATACTACAAATAAACATAGATACTTACCATTTCAGCTCACTAGAAAACCTTTAAGAGACTTTGTTTAAAGGGCAAATGAAGCAGTTTAATGATCTGGAATATTTAAATAAAAAAACACAGTAACAATTCAGATTCAGTTCTCTGTCTATGCACCATGTACGACTAGCATTATGTGCAATTCCATCTTCTTTTGCCTGCTTAACTGGCACAAACATGATGCATAGCCTTTGGATTTCAATTGCCAATCACATGAAACTACATTCTAAGTAGAAATAAAGGAGCGAGATGCACAGTGTTACGGAAGGTAAAATGGCAAATGAAGTAATCCACTTTCCGAATCAGAATAAGAATCACCTTTATTATCTCAGGCATATGTCGTGAAATCTGTTGTTTCGCTGCAGCAATACAGTGCAACATAAAATTACTATAAATTTCAATAAGAATGTATAAAAGTAAATACATAATGCATAAAGAGAGCAAAATCATGGGTTCTTAGGTCTTTCAGTAATCTAACAGTGGGCAGGTACAACCTGTTACTAAAACGCTGAATGTGAGTCTTCAGGATTCTGTACTTCCTCCATGATGGTAGAAATCAGAAGATGACAAACACTGTATGGCAAGGGTCCTTCATGATAGCTGCCACCTTTTTGAGGCATTGCATGTTGAAGATGTCCTGGATGGTGGGAAGGCATGTGCCCATGACGGAGCTGGATAAGTTTACAGACCTTTGCAGTTTTTTTTATCCTGTGCATTATTGGTGTCTCCATACCATGATGCAACCATTCAGAATGCTCTCCAAGTCAGAATCTGACTTCTAATGAAAAATAGCCATCAATAATTGAATTTAGGAGCCGAGAGGTAATGTTGCAGCTAGAAAGGACCTTGGTCAGAGTCCACTTGGTGTACTGTGCTCAGTTTTGGTCGCCTCATTACAGAAAGGATGTGGAAGCCATAGAAAGGGTGCAGAGGAGATTTACAAGGATGTTGCCTGGATTGGGGAGCATGCCTTATGAGAATAGACTGAGTGAACGCGGCCTTTTCTCCTTGGAGCAATGGAGGATGAGAAGTGATCTGATAGAGGTGTATAAGATGTTGAGAGACATTGATTGTGTGGACAGTCAGAGGCTTTTTCCCAGGGCTGAAGTAGTTGCCACAAAAGGACACAGGTTTAAGGTGCTGGGGAGGAGGTACAGAGGAGATGTCAGGGGTAAGTTTTTTTGCTCGGAGAGTGATGAGTGTGTGGAATGGGCTGCCAGCAACGGCAGATACGATAGGGTCTTTTAAGAGGCTTTTAGATAGGTACATGGAGCTTAGTAAAATAGAGGGCTATAAGGTAAGCCTAGTAATTTCTAAGGTGGGGACATGTTCGGTGCAACTTTGTGGGCCGAAGGGCTTGTATTGTGCTGTAGGTTTTCTATGTTTCTATAAGCCATTGGGGGTCAATAGGTACCTAAATAGTTAAAGTGTTGCTAAGTTTTCCTGTCAAACTATCATCTTTGCTGGCTATGACTAAAGAACACAGATGTACCATCATTTTATGTACAAGGGTACATGGCCCATTGGATCATACATGATTGTATCAATCATACATGATTGTAAAACAGTAGAATTTCACTGTTGGACAGGCCATGCACAAAATGATCCTGTTTTGAGAGAAACAGGGACAGAGATACATAGAGACAGAGACAAAGAAATACAAACCTTCAGTCTAAAGAAGGATGCCGAATCAGAACAGGTCAGTTCAGCCATGAGGTTATCTATTTTAATGATTAGCTATTGTTTTTTCTCTCTCTCTCCAGATATTGCTTGCAATTTCCAACATTCTCTTTTTGGTTTTGGGTTTAGCAACAGCTCCAGCTTGTATTTCACCAGTTTAAAATACACTTTTGTTCTGAAATATGAGTTATGAGGTAAAAACAATACTTGTAGTGGTAAACAAGTAGGTAACTTACGACAGTTTAAAATACTCTCTCTCTCTCTCAAATTATTTGTTGAGAGGCTGTTCCTCTTAACCGGAGTATCTAGAACCTCAAGTAAAGGCTGTGGGATAAGTGCTCATAGTGTTGCTATACAGAGGTAATTTGGGTTGTGCAATTGTCTAATTATAGTTGTATATGTTTTTTGGTTTTGTAGAGAAAAATTGATTTGAGATTTAAGTCTGGAGTTAATCACTTACTGGTGAAAGTATAGTTCAATTTTATCCATTTCTATATAAAAATTATTATAAGCTTTTGTCTTACTGTTGAAACAAATAGGACCCAATATAATAACAGACTCTGTGCTAGTAAATAAAGCTAATTTAAGTTGGGTACAGTATAGAATGCTATGATACAATATGTATGTTAACAGGATTAGAATGATTAATATTTCCATAACTAAAACTGTTCACCGATGTGTAATTACAATCAGCACTTCATGACCTATTTTATTCTTGAATTATATCTTAAAATCTTATAAAATTAATCGCTCCTAGATGGGAAGAGGGAAGGGACTGTTAAGAATGTAGACCTGATCGGCAACCCACTTCCGTACCTGGTGGCCCAGCATGTGAAAATCCATTCTTGTTTAGCAACGTAATTAAATTAAGGCCCATCATAAATAAATGGCTGTATTTAAATATAGCTGCTGCTACTCTGATTTTTAAAGATTTTAGATATTTGGCAGGAAAAGTTCAAAAGTCACCATATATAGCCCTGAGATTCATTTTCATGTGAGCATATTCAGTAAAGCCAAGAACATAATAGAGTCAATTGAAGACCACACCCAACAGGATGGACAAGCAAACTGCAATTATAAAAGAAAGAAGTAAATGTTAAATATCAAGAAAGTGAGGTGAAGAGTCCTTGAAAGTGAGTCCATGGGTTGAGCGAACAGTTCAGTGATGGCACAAGTGAGGTTAACTGAAGTTATCCACACTGGTTCAAGAGCCTGATGGTTGAAGAGTAATAACTTTCCTGAACCTAGTGGTGTGGGTCCTGAGGCTCCTTCCTGATAGCTACAGTAAGAAAAGTGCATAGCCTGGTTGATGATGGTCCTTGATGATGGAAGTGGCTTTCTTGTGACAGCGCTCCTTGTCGACGTGTGCAATGGTCTTTCCCCATGATGGACTGGGCTGTGTCCACTGACGTTTTGTAAGAATTTCCTTTCAAGGGCATTGGTGTTTCCATTCCAGGCCATAATGCAGTTGGTCAATATTCTATCCACCACACATCTATAGAAGTTTGTCAAAGGATTAGAATCTTCACAAGCTTCTAAGGAAGTAGAGGTGGTGATGTGCTTTCTTCATGTGCTGGGACCAGGACAGATCTTTTGAAATGATAACACAGAAATTTAAAGTTGTTGACCCTCTTCACCTCTGATCCCCCAGTGAGGACCCGCTCATGGAACTCCTATTTCCTCTTCCTGAAGTCAATAGCCAGCTCCTTGGTCTTGCTAACTTGAATGAAAGGTTGTTATTGTGCACCACTCAGCCAGGTTTTCAATCTCCCTCTTATGTGCTGATCATCACAACCTTTGATTTGGCCATTGCCAGTGGTGTCATCAGCAATCTTAAATATGGCATTAGAGCTGTGTTTAATCTCACAGTCATTAGTACAAAGCGAATAAGCAAGTGGACTAGGCATGCAGCCTTGTGGTGCATCTGTGCTAGGGGAGATTGTGGAGGAGATGCTGTAGACAATCTGAACTGACTGGGGTCTGCAAGTGAGGAAATCGAGGGTCCAACTGCATGAGGAGGTATTAAGGCCAAAGTCTTGAAGCTTATTGATTAGTTCAGAGGGGATGATAGTATTGAATGCTGAGTTGTAATCAATCAAGAGCATCCTGATGTATGCATCTTTGCTCTCCAGATCTTCCAAGCTTGAGTGAGGAACGAATGAGATGGCATCTCTTGTGGACTTGTTGTGTTGGTAGGCAAATTGGAGCTGAGTTAGTTCTCAGACAGGATTTGATCTTTCATCACCAACCTCTCAAGGTACTTCATCGCAGCGGGTGATTGTCATTGAGGCAGGTCACTACTTTCTTCTCAGGCACCAGTATAAATGAAGCCTGCTTGAAGCAAGCGGGTATCTCAGATTGCCAAAGTGAGAGGTTAAAGATATTGGTGAACACTCCAGCCAGCTGATCACAGAGGTCTTTAATATTTAGCCAAATACCCCACCTGGGCCGTGGGTTCACCCTCCGGAAGGGTGCTATCACATCGGCCTCAGAGACTGAAATCACATGGTGATTGGGGGCTGTAGGAGTTCATGAAGGTACCTTCATGATTTGAACACAGAAAGCATTGAGCTCATCTGGAAGGGTCCTTAACGTGAGACCATCGGTTGAGGGAACACTCCAGAAGCAGAGTAAGTATAGTTATCCCCTTATGTTCAAGAGCCTGATGGTTGAGGGGTAGTAATTGTTCCTGAACCTGGTCATGTAAGTCTTAAGACAGTTGTAACTTCTACCTGAGGCAGCAGCAAGGAAAGATCATGGCCTGGGTGGTGAGGATCTTTGATGATGGCTGCTTTTCTACAGCAATGTTTCATGTAGATGTGCTCAATGATTGGGAAGAATTTACCTGTGATGTACTGGGCCGAATCCACTACGTTTTGTAGGATTTTCTGCTCAAAGGCTTTGGTGTTCCCATATCAGTCATAGGTGTAAAGCGAGTAGAGCAGGGGACATCCCCGTGGTGCTCCTGTGTTGATGGAGATTGTGGAGGAGATGTTTTTGCCAATCTGAACTGACTGGGGTCTACAAGTGAGGAAAGTCAGGATCCTATTGCACAAGAGGGTATTGAGGCCTCGGTCCTAGAGTTTGCTGATTAGTTTTGCAGGGATGATGGTATTAAATGCCAAGCTGTGATTGATAAAGAGCATTCTAAAGTATGCATCTTTGCGGTCCAGATGTTCCAGGGTTGTGTGAAGAGCCAATAGCATCTGCTGCAGACCTATCACTTTGGTAGCCGAATTGGAGTGGATCCAAGTCACCACTCAGACAGGAGCTGATAATATGCCCCAACACCAGCCTCGCAATGCTCCGTCACTGTGGATATAAGTGCAACTGAACGATAGTCGTTGAGGCAGGTTACCACATTTCTCTTGGGGACTTGAGTGACTGCAGCTTGCTTGAGCGAGAGTTTGGAGATACCTGTGAATACATCAACCAATCAGTCAGCACAGGTCTTCAGCACTCTGCCAGATACGCCCTCCAGACCGGATGCTTTCCTTGGATTCACTCTCTTCAAGGCAGCCTGCACGTTACCTTCAGATGCTGAGACCAAAAGATCATCAGGAAACATGGGGGTCAAAGCGAGCATAGAAGGCACTGAGCTCATCTGAAAGTGAAGCTCTGCTGCCCCCTATGTTGCAAGATTTAGCTTTGTAGGAGGTTATGGCATTCAAACCCTGCCACAGCTGTCGAGCATCCCTCGTTGACTCAATTCTATTCCGAAATCTCCACTTCACCCAAGAGATGGATTTCCGGAGATCGTATCTCTACCTCTTGTAGCATTCTTGATCCCCAGACTTGAATGTCTCTGATCTGGCTCTTAGCAAATTCTGGATTTCATAGTTCATCCAGGGTTTCTGATGGGGGGGGGGGGGTCCCTGAATGATTTTGTGTGGACACACTCAACCACCGCTGTTTTAATAAAGTTTGTTATGACCCTGATGTGGTCATTTCCATAAATGCTGCCTGGCCTGCTGAGTTCTTCCAGCATTTTGTGTGTGTGTTGCTTTGGATTTCCAGCATCTGCATAATTTCTCATGTTTATCATCTCTAGCCTGATGTGGGATAATCATGTAGTTTTCCAGTGTAGGTGGGTGGGAATGTTTATAACATCCTACACCCATCATCGACTCTACAGTATCTAGCAAAGGATTACAGTTTACATATCAGCAGTGATCTGCTAGCTGCAACTTTGAGACTTGTAAGTTTGTGTGCATGTACATAGAAATCTCTAAGATGCTGTCTCTGTGGGTAGCATTGGCAGTTTTGGCAGCTGTATCCCTGCAAAATCCAAGATAATGCTACCAGTTTAGTGGCTTACAGTGATAATACTTAAATGGATCATAAATGTTCTGCATAAAAGCAAATTGTGATTTCAATAATAATAAACATGCAAGTTTCATATTTATTTCCTGGAAAATATTGTAAGATTTATATTCTGTAAAGTTAATAGTTGGGTTTAATATCCTAAAAATGACTAAAAGAAAATAAGAGACTGACCATTATGGAAGTCTAACAAGATTTATTATTTCTTGGGACTTCTGTAAAACTGAATGGGTTGAGAAGTGTAAACATTGGTTTGAGGGAACTTTGTTTCAAAGGCAGTTAAAATTTATGATCAGCGTCATATGGTGAAACTTATTTGTAGGTAAGGATTAAAGTTTAATAGATGTAAATTCAAAGATTAATTGTGTCTGGAAACTTCTAAATGAACCGCAAGTCCATTTACTGAAAGGAATTTCTGATCCAATTTTATGCAAATTTTTATTATGCTACTTAGAGAAGAGCTTCAGTGTAAGTTCTGATATAATTAAAGTCAGTAGAAAAACTTCAGTAAAATTCATATTCTTACTGCACATTTATATTATCCATATTATATTATGTTCTCTCTATCAGAAATGGTTCTCCTAAAGCCCCACAGGTTACCTGCTTTAATGCTATTCAGATGCAAGCTGTCGGTGTAAGTTGTAACATTGAATTTAATGGAAGGGGAAAAAGAGAAAAAAAAATAATGAAAGGATTTGCAGGATTTCATCTGGTGTTAGAGGAAACTCGCATGCATAGCACAGCATGTTCTCATACACCAACTTCCGGCCCCAGGATTGTAACAGAAACAGAGCTGGGAGAGAATTGGAGAAAATTATGTAGCTGACGATACAAGTGGATGACTGTTGTGAGGGCCCCATGGGGGATTTGTGACTGGATGTTGATGCAGGCAGATTTATGGATTACTGAGAACATTGGAATGGCTTCATTTCATAAGGGGATATCTGATCATAGGGGAGCTAAGCAGGTTTGCTTAGTGCCTGTGACAAATTCTGACTCATAGGCTACACACTTGAAAGCTCGCCAGTATTTCTTTTTGCTTAGCTACCAGCTTTAAAACTAGAATAGAGGAAATCTGTGATGTGCAGCCTCATTAGGATATTTTAATATCTGCCAGTGTTGATCACTATTTAAAGATCAAGGCAAGTCAACATTGTTTATACATATATATTTTCCCCTTTCACCTGATCTCATCATTTTCAATGAAATCCCAGCAGGCAGTAATGGATTTCACTCCCATCCCAGACCGATGGAATACAAGATAAATATTCTTGCAAGTTTATGACTGATGGGAACTACTGGCTTGTATAAACATTCATCTATTTCACTTCCCAATAGGAACAGTATACAAGCTCTAGTATCCTGATGACCAACACTTAGGCAGAAGATGAGCTGCCCCTCCATTTCACTGTTGTTCGTAGCTTCCTGCTGTGCATCAATTGTCTACCATATTATTAAGTAGGGAGACCTTGATAAATGTGTGAAAAATTGGCAAATGCAGCACTTGGCAGACTAGAGCTTGTGAACTATGTACTAAATGGAATATAGCTGAGATATTAGAGCAAAGAATGATGATAGAATTTTAGCGGATATCAATAAATCTATTAACACAATGGTTTGAAATACTGAAAAGCAATGGGTTGCATTGCAAGTTATGTAACATCCAGTATAATACACAGTAGTAATTTCAAAACTGCATTTGTCTTTCTCTGAAGGAGACAGTGATTCAGATCACATCATCATTACATTCTGTTTATACTTTCCACGGAAATCTTTGTGACTTACCCTACAATTTTCAGGTAATAGAGAGCCAATGCTCTACAGTACCAATGGCAGATGGGCTTTGCAAACAGGACCAGTAATGGTGTGACACCTCAACCAAAGAATCTGATTCATTATTGAGAGATCGCTTGGGGTTGGAGCCCTGGTTAAAAAAAAACAAATATTGAAATTCTGTTATGTAGTGTCATGTATTTGTATGCAAGACCGTGGAATTTTATCAGAAAACTAATCTATATACTACTAAAACTCTCATGCTGTTTGTCTGTTTGTGACCTCTAATTAGTGCAAATGGTGCATTACAGCAGCATTATTTTTGGCTAAATCGACTTAAACTGCACTAACTTACAGAATGCAGGCAAAGCTCAGGGTTATATATTCGTATAAAATTGCTCACTCGCCAAAACCAACTTTCTCGGCTTTCACCCGAGAGCTGATGTTAGCCATGATGGAAACTGCCATCCATCAATATGAGATAATTAAATCTTATTGTAATGACGTACTTCGAGACACCCATAAAACCCTTTGCTGCAGTCAAAGGACAGTGATGACTATATCACCTCCATTTAGGAGAGCGCCAACCATATCATCAAGAAAAATCAGCATCCTGGAGGCTTTGGTGTTACTGCTTTGTATCTTCTAACAAGCATTAAGGTAAAAAAATATGGTCAACTTAACTATGCCGCGTGGAAAGCGAAGGGGGACATTACGGTCAAGAGATGACGACAAACGTCGTCGGGAAGTGGCAAGGAGAGGGGGAGAACAAGAATCGGATGAGGCCAGGGCTGCATGACTCCAAGATCAAAGAGTCAGGAAAAGAAGATGAGAAAAGAAGAGACAGAGGAGGACAGGCACACACGTCTCCAAAATTACAAAAACAGGCACAGGAGGAGGAGAGAGGAAGAGACAAAGG
Source organism: Hemitrygon akajei (assembly GCF_048418815.1). Taxonomy (NCBI): domain Eukaryota; kingdom Metazoa; phylum Chordata; class Chondrichthyes; order Myliobatiformes; family Dasyatidae; genus Hemitrygon; species Hemitrygon akajei. The sequence continues at coordinate 27,808,371 of NC_133125.1, forward strand.
AGCTGAGAAATACATGTCTCCAGGATCAGAGACGAAGAACAAACAGCAGAAAAGATGAAGAGATGGGGGATGAAAGGACTGCACACCTCCAGAATGACGAGATGCATAAAAGTGGCAGATCAACCAGAAATGATGCCATCAAAAGTGACATTCATTAAATGAGGAGGAGCTATATTTGCTTTGCTATGCGTTGTTCTTCTTTAATAAAGTGAGGTTTTTTTCTTCAATTTCCAAAGCAAAGCGATACCAAAAGCATTCAGGAAAAATTAATGTTCATTCTGGTCACATCAGACTGCACTAGCCTTCTTTTAAAAGGTGTCCCAACGGGTCACCCTGTTGTCTAGTTATGATTAAATCTTACTGCAGATTACAATTCTTTCCTCCAACATCCTACTGCATGGAGACATGAACTTAATGCAATGGCATTTGGTAGAATCCCATGTAAATCTAGATATCACTACCAATGAATTCACTCTTAAACTTTCATGCCCTGATTAATCAAGAACCTATCAACTTTGGCCATCGATACATCCAATGACCTGGCCACCACAGTCACTTGTTGCAATGAATTCCACAGATTCATCACCATGTGGATAAAGAATTTCCTCCTCATCTCCTTTCTAAGTGGACATCCTTCTATTCTGAGCCTGTGTCCTCTGGCTCTAGACACAATAGGAAATATCCTTTCCATATCCACTTTATCTAGCCTTTTAACATTTGATAGGTTTCAATGAGATACCCCCCTCATTCTTCTAAATTCCAGAATGTAAGGAACCAGAGCCATCAATTGCTCCTCCTACGATAAGCCTTTCATTCCCGGAATCATTCTAAAGAACCTCCTATGAACCATCTCCAATGACAGCACAACCTTTCTCAAATAAGGGACCTAAAATTGCTCACAATACTCCAAGTGTGGTCTCCCCGGTGCCTTATCAAACACTGGGGAGTATTACATCCTTGCTTTTATATTTCAGTTATCTGAAAATGAATGCTAACATTGCATTTGCCTTCCTCACCACAGTCTCAACCTGCAAGTTGACCTTTAGCAAATCCTGCATGAGGACTCCCAAGTACACTTGCATCTTGGATTTTTGAATTTTTTCCCCATTTATAAAATAGTCTATACTTTAATTCTTTCTACTTAGTGCATGACTTTCTGACACTGTATTCCATCTGCCACTTCTTTGCCCATTCCCCTAATCTGCCTATGTCCTTCTGCGGCCCCCTTCTTCCTTAACAGCACCTGCCCCTCCACCTTTCTTCATATTGTCCACTAACTTAGCTGCAAGGCCATCAAATCTGTTATCCAAATCATTGACATAGAACTTAAAAAGAAGTGGTCCCAATACTGACACCTGTGGAACACCACTAGTCACCAGTAGCCAATCAGAAAGGCTTCCTTTATTCCAACTCTTTGCCTCCTGACAATCAGCCAATGCTCTATCCATGCTAGCAATACCCTGGGTTCTTATCTTGTTAAGAAGCCTCATATGCATTACCTTGTCAAAAGCCTTCTGAAATTCCAAGTCCACAACATCCACCAATCCTTCTTTGTCTATCCTGCTTGTTATTTCCTCAAAGAATTCCAACAGATTTGTCAGGCAAGATTTTCCCTTCAGGGAACCATACTGACTGTGGCTTATCTTATCATGTACCTCCAAGTACCCCGAAACCGCATCCTTAACAATTGACTCCAATATCTTCCCAACCACTGAGTTCAGGCTAGCTGGCCTATAACTTCCTTGCTTTTGCCTCCCTCCTTTCTTGGAGTGACATTTGCAATTTTCCTGTCCTCCAGAACCATGCCAGAATCTGTTAATTCTCGAATATTACTAATGTGTCCACAATCTATTCAGCTACCTCCTTCAGAAATCTAGGCTATAGTCCATCTGGTCCAGTGACTTATCGGCCTTCAGACTTCTCATTTTCACAAGCACCATCTCCATAGTAACTGCACTCACCTTTGCCCCCAACACACTCTCGAATATCCAGCATACTGCTATGAAGGCCGATGCAAAATACTTATTCAGTTCATCCACCATTTCCTTGTCCCCCATAACCATCTCTCCAGCATGATTTCCCAGTGGTCCAATATCTACCCTCGCTTCTCTTTTACTCTTTAAATATCTGAAATAACTTTTGGTATCCTGTATGATATTATTGGCTATCATCTTCATATTTCACCCTTCCTTCCTCATGGCTTTTTAGATGCCTTTTGTTGTTTTTAAAAAGTTTCCTAATCCTCTCTCTTCCCACTAATTTTTGCTCTATTGTATGCACTCTTTTGCTTTTACGTTAGCTTTGACTTCCCCAGTCAGCCACGGTTGTGTCATCCTGCCTTTAGAATACTTTTAAAGTGGAGTTAGATAATTTTTTAAAGTTTAAGGAAATTACTCAATGCGAATCTGAAAAAAAGAAAGAATTGAGGCCTGGGATAGAGCAACTTTAATTAATTGAATGTTGGGATAGGCTTGAAGACTCAAGTAGTCTACTCCTGCTCCAATTTTCTTGTTTTCCTTTTTTTTGTGATTAGCCTCTATTTCCAGATACAAGGCTCTGACAGGAAAAGTTCTAGCCAAAGACACATGAAGCATAAAGTAATGGTCTGGACTTCAAATACAATTAGGCCTAAGTCAGTTAGGTGGGAAAGGAATTGTTGGAACTGGGGCCAAAAAGCCTTTCCTATATTTGATGAAATAGAGATGACAATTTAAAAGAAAACCCCAAGAGATTCTGCGGGTGCTGGAAGTCCAAAGGAAGACATACACAATGCTGGAGGAATTCAAAAGGTCAAAATTAATAAACTGTCAACCTTTCGGACCAAGACCCTTTATCAAGACTGGAAAGGAAGGGGGATCATGCCAGAACCAGATGGTGGGAAAGGGGAAGGAGGACAAGCTAGAAGGTGTTAGGGGAAGGCAGGTGGGTGAGGGAGGTGTGATAAAGGATGAACTGGGAAGTGATAGGTGTAAAATACAAAGGGCTGAAGAAGAAAGAATCTGATAGGAGAAGAGAGTAGATCATGGGAGAAATGAATGGAGGAGAAACACCAGGGAGAAGGAGATAGGCAGTGAGGAGAAGAGGTAAGAGGCCAGAGTGGGAAACTGATGAAGGGGGAAGGGGAGAGGAAAAAATTACCAGAAATTGGAGAAATCGATGATCTAGTTAAAGCAAAAATTAGCATATGGGCATCGCATACTGTAAGAAAGGAATGTAATGTAATAACAAAAACAGGAAAATGAGGAACCCACAAGATTTATCATTGTCATTTTGAGGTTAACATCGGATATAACATATTTATTTCAAAATGCACATCTGTTTTGTATTTACTGTCAGAGCAAAGTTTTCAGCTCAGTGCCAGCTCTTAGGATTTAATCTGATTAATTGATCCGTTTAAACTGCTAATTAGCAGACTGAACAGCAGAAACAATACTCCCACAAAGTCTCCAAAGATATATTCTACTGTTAATTTTCAACAAAAATCCATCCAAATTGAATTTGGCCTCAATGCTACAAGGCCACTTTAAAACTGTTGACGGGAATATACCAGTCAAACATCTCATGCAGCAAATTCCACGATCCACCCAAACATACGAAGAGATTAAATGAGAGACTTCAGTGGAATATACAAATACCTTGCCTCTTTACAGTTCTGTACATTTGTTTACCTACTTATTATAGCCTCTAGCAAAATGTCATTAAGAAAATCAGTAAATGCATGAAATGATTATTGTATCTCCTACACCCTAAATTATGTAGGAATTAGATTATTACCTCAGAACTGGCTGATGGATTCACAGTATCAGAATTTGCTGACCTATCAGGAATGGAGATAGATATAAGGGTAGGAGGAATGCAGTTGTTTGGAGGGCTGGAGGAGATCAGGAATTGAGGGTGAGGGGAGTCATTCAAAGAGAAGGGATCAGGGATGATAGTACTGAAGTGGAAAAGGGGAGGTTAGTGATGCAGTAAGTAAGGGGGAGTCTGATTATGACCATCTTTGGTGGGTGTGTGTGTGTGTGTGTGTGTGTGTGTGTGTGTGTGTGTGTGTGTGTGTGTGTGTGTGTGTGTGTGTGTGTGTGTGTGTGTGTGTGTGTGTGTGTGTGTGTGTGTGTGTGTGTGTGTAAGCACATGTGCAAACATGCTGTATATGTACAGTACTGACAATGGCATTAATATCCTGAGAGGTCTTGTCTCAGGTCATACTGGAACTCCTTGCTGGGCTCTCTTGCAACTGGATATCAAGTGTATGTGATTGGGGCAGTCTACATTAATGAATGTTGAAAGCCCTCAGATAGAGTGGATGTGGAGAGGAAGTCTCCTGTGGTGGCAGAATCAATGATCAAAGGACACAGCCCCAGAATGGAGGGGGTCCTTTTAGACCGTAGATGAGGAGGCACTTCTTTAGCCGGAGAATGGTGAATCTGTGGAGTTCGTTACCACTGGCAGGCCAAGTCTTTGGGTATATTTAAGGCAGAGGTTGATAGATTCTTGAGTAGTTAGGGCATGAGTGGTATGGGGAGAAGGCATGCAATTGGGGCTGAGAGGTAAAAAGAAATAAGCCATGATAAAAAGGCAGAGCAGATACCATGGGTCAGATGGCCTAATTCTGTTCAAATATCTTACGTTCTTATTAAGAGAAATTACTCATAGCAACTTTTGCTCATTAAAGACCTGCGCTATCAAAAAGCCTGTAGATAACCCCAGCACCAACGGACTTGGATATTTCTCTGTTATCAGAGTCCAGGAGTACAGATACTTTGACATTCTCTTTACTGCCTTGAGTAAGGCATAGCAAATGGGAAATTGCTAGCTCAAAGGTCAAGGGTGCACCTTCTTCTTGAATGAGAGACTAGAAAAGGAACATCATATCCATGGAATGAATGTTGCTATCATGAATGAGCTCACCTGGCATCTTAGTGACTGCCCATGTGGGACACATAAATGTCTCATATCCTTCAACTAACTCTGACATCAAACCAGCATGCTGTGATCTATTTCACTATGACGGGAAGAGTTCCAATTCATTTCTCACATTGTATAGAATGACTGCTCCTTATGCTTCATTATATGTAAGCTAGATGATTGGAATGTGACTCTCTTAGCTGGTCTTCTGCTCAAGCGTTTCATGTCATTGTCAAAATTTTATCATTGTCCGCAATGCAAATTTGTCTTCACAGATGAGTGAGTGTGCTTAAACTCTTATCTTGCTACAGTTTTGCAATTTTAGCTTTACAGTTGGCTAAAATATTTGGCACTAGCTCCTAATCAAACTGTAACATTGATTTTCAAAGGTCCCTGCTCAGCACAATGTCCTTCAGCTCACTGGTCGCTGGATAGCAGAATTCTCAACACTCACAGCTGCCCTTGGAGAATAAAAAGACAAATCCTTAAAGTGTTGACTCATTATTCCTTTCCATAGATAGCGCACCTCGGGGGTACATGCTTAGCCCACTGCTCTATTCTCTTAGCACCTACGACTGTGTGGCTAGTCATAGCTCAAATACCATCTATAATTTGCTGATGATACAACCATTGTTGGTGGAATCTCAGATGGAGATGAGAAGGTGTACAGGAGCGAGATATACCAACTAATGGAGTGGTGTCTCAGCAACAACCTTGCAAGGCACACACTCAGCGATTCAGGAACATCTGATTCTTTAATGGACATTGAACCCTTGGACACTAACTCACTTTTTTAAATATACAGTAGTACTCTTTTTTGAACTTTTTAAAGTCTATTTAACATACATATACTGTAATTGATCTACATATTATTATTAATTTTCTATTCTATATTAAGTATCGCATTGAACTGCTGCTGCTAAGTTAACAAATTTCACATCACATGCCGGTGATAATAAACCTGATTCTGATTCCGGATTACAGGAGGGCTGAATAATGTTACTGAAATTTGCTACTTCCTCAGGACACTTGAATATTATTCTAAATTTTTACCATGTTTTGCTACCATATTGATTCTCCTTCCCAAGAGCTCTGGCTTTTGGGTGGACAGCAATGGAGTACATATAAATAATACAGAGGAAAATTTGATATGAATCTTTCCTCGACTAACACAACTTGCAGAAGCCATCATGAGCATCTTGAGATGGTGCAGTTATCACAGTGCAATGAAATCAGGCTGCCTCTCCTCACCTTCAATGAAAAATTCTATGTGCCATTTAAAAATCTTATAAACTTGATTTGCTTGGTGTAGTGCAGGTGATCGTTTAGCCACTTCTGGTGTAGAAAGTGTAAACAAAAATGGTCAGCTACTTCTGTGAAATGCCTCTTCATATTTCCAGCCTTAGTACTGATGTAGTGTCGACACCAGAAATGTCATAGTTGTCTGTTCTCTTTAACAAAAGATTCTGACCTACTATATGTGCACAGCAGGTTATGTTTTTGTGATAAATGTAGTGCCAGTGGACCATGGAAATGGCATATCGTGAAAGACAATTGGTCAAAGATGAATAATAGAAATTGGCAAACCACCGAATTTTCTTTAAGGGTATGGAAAACCTTTGTGGTATATCAAAACTTAAAGTAAATTGGGGTCTCATCATTTATTTATCTTCATGACCTTTACTTTATTAGGTCTTGCTCTTTATTTGGTTTTAATCACAAAATGGACAAAAATAATTCTCAAAAAATTTGAAACCATGCTGCGATGTTGCAGAGAAGATAAAGGATAGACCCAGAAGAAAGGGCAAGATTGATTTTTATGGTAGAATAATCATAAATTCATTCTGTTTTGAAAAACAAAATGAAAGAAAGTAAAGGTTAAAATAAAAGATGAATTACAATCTCAGGCACAAAAAAGCTATAATAGAAATAAATCAATAAAACGTGACGTTTATAGCATTTTTCAAATAACAACAATTCTGAATTTATTTCTTTTGATGGGCAAAGTATAATGATGTTACACAGGTGATAATAAAATTAATCTATTGTTGTTCACTGAATAATTATAATGACGTGAAATTAGGTGCTGTGAAATGTAATAATTGAAATTGAGATAATCAACTTATCACTGTCTGTTGTCATTTTGTGTGAAGAAACCTCAGTGCTTGCAAATCTAAACATTTTGCAAAGGGCCATGATATTACTTCTATGCTTCAGTGGGCAGATAATGTTGCTTGGAGTATTCACATTGTACATTAAAAACAAGTACACACCAGAGTACTCCATGAATTACTCATTATGTGTGAAGAAAGAAACATTAGTTAATGAGAAGATGCTTAAAATGTGTATCTAGAATATCTTTTGTAGGGCCAGGATGACTAGAAATATTCTTAAGAATAGTGTAGGTTAGCTACCCAAAAATCAGCCCCAAGATAAATCATTCAGATTATATGCCCAAGTTCACTGACCATAGAATAAAGTAGATGGATTTCTATTCTGGGGAAAACTCACTAAGAACATATAAGAACCATTTGAAATGGACAATGTAATGTATGGATCTATTTTTTTAGAGCAATGACTGCCTCCCCCCTTAGCATTATGTATTGATTTATTGTCTACGCATTCACATTGATCTCTCTCTCTCTCTCTCTCTCTCTCTCTCTCTCTCTCTCTCTCTCTCTCTCGCTGGTTGCAATATGAATACACCAGTTAAGCCATCTCTCGCATGCGTACTTTTATTAAATTGATATGTAGTTGTGCACAGACACAACAGATAGGACATTCCTCTGAAGAATAGGGCAGTTGTCCTCTGCACTCTGCATTCTTCATTGATCCATATTACTGACTTGATCTTCATTTGATTGACTTAATGGCAACTGTAAAAATTAGTATATTGAATGGTGTTGAAATGACAGAATCTGAAGTTTCTAAGCATTCCTTGATTCCTCCAAAATGCTGGACTTAGCACTTTCAGAATTGCAAGGTCCAATATTACCATTAAAAAAATTGAACATTGCCATATAGAATCACTAATTACATCATTTTCCACTTGGTAAGTTTGTGCTAATGGTTTTCATTAGTGTTCCTGGCATAATACAGTTCTAAATAGGACTTTACTGCAGTATTTGTTCTGCTTAATTCAAACCTTGATTGGATTATGAGTAGGGTGTAAAGAGGCATCAAGGGACAAAGATAAACTGAGTGCATGGGCAAGTATGTGGCAGGTGGAATATAATGTTAACAAATGTGAGTTAATACACAATAATGAAATGCAATTTAATTGGGGAGTGTACCGCATAGCCTACAGTATAATAAGGGACTACTTTATGTTTTAGTAACATGTCGTTGAATGTCCTATTAGGCAAGCATTGAGCATGTGCTACTAGGCACGTATTGATCTGTACGTGTGTGCCGAGTTTGGTTTCTGCCAGTAAAGAACCATGAATCTTAGCTCCGTCTCCAGCGTTTTTACTAATAGCATTGCTGTGTAACCAGGCCACATACACAACAAATTGGTGACAAGGTTAATGAACCTACATCGTATCAGAACGCCGTGTTTTAATTAATAATGACACTCGGCAATGAACGAGCCAAGAAGCGGGAGAATGAGGCAGAGTAAGGCCACGAATGGGGCCGGGAACGTCGGGAGACCAAGAGACACTGTTGGAGCTGCAGCACATCCAGCTGAGACCACAGCCAGTGCTGACCCCCAGGGGTTGAGGGTCTGCCTGCCCCAGGAGGGAGATAAGAAGGAGCGACACACACACATCTAGATGGAGTGTGCTTGTGGCGCTAGCAAAAAGGACACGTGAGTCAAAAAGGAGAATTAGGGGAGAATGGGGCTTAATTAACATAACAATGATGGCGATGATTGGAACCAATACAGCATTTTATAGTGGCATTGAAGACTGGGCAACTTACATTGAAAGAGTGGAGTTATATTGTGAGGCTAATGGTGGGTGCTAAGGATGAAAAGAAAGCCAGTGTCTTACTCAGTATTATGGGAGCGAAAACATACGGCCTGCTACTGAGCTTGTTAACCCCTGAAAAGCCAGCTGACAAAACATTCAAGCAAATAGTACATAATCTCCAACAGCACTTAAACCCCAAACCATTAGTCATTGCTGAAAGACCTAAATTTCACAAACCGAATCAGAGCAAAAATGAAAGCACTTCTGAATATTGTGCTGAATTGTGCAAATTATCAGAACATTGTCAATTTGGAGCTGGTCTGTCAGATGCATTGAAGGACAGGTTAGTGTGTGGCATGCACTGTGAAACCACACAGAAGATGCTCCTGTGTAAAAAAAGACCTTACATTAGAGAAGGCGCTGAACATTGCATTATCATTGGAAATAACAGCACGGGGTGCTTCAGAGATACAACAAAAATCTCTGGAATATGCTACGAATAAAACGTCATTGAACAGAAATGAAGGAAATAAATGTTACCGTTGTGGGAACATGTCACGTGACCCTGAGGACTGTTGGTTTAAAGACTGTGGTAAACTATGTATACCTGTCTGGACACGCCCCTCTGCTGACTGCTCCTGTGGCTCCTCCCACAGACCCCTGTATAAAGGCGATTGGAGGCACTGCTCCTCCCTCAGTCTCCGAGATGCCGTGCTCCCTTTTGCTGCTAATAAAAGACTATTGTTCGCCTCCCATCTCCGAGAGTTATTGATGGTGTATCAATTTTATTAGCAGGAGCATCAGACCCCTACCCCGAACACTCCATGGTGACTATGAACCCCATACCCACGAGACACCACGCACACCAAGCCTTACACAGACTCCTGACAACACTCCCATGTAGAGACCAATGACGTGGGTAGGGTGAGTGAGGGGGTCCTGCGTAGGGAGTTCAGGAAGTTAGGTGCGAAGCTGAAGAGCAGGACCTCCAGGGTAACAATCTCAGGATTGCTACCTGTGCCACGTGCGAGTGAGGCAAGGAACAGAAAGATTATACAGATTAATACGTGGCTGAGAGGATGGTGCAGGAGGGAGGGCTTCAGGTTTGCAGATAATTGGGCTTTGTTCCAGGGAAGGTGGGATCTGTTCCGAAGGGATGGTTTACACCTGAACTGGAGCGGTACTAACATTCTTGCAGGGAAGTTTGCTAGTGCTTTTTGGGGGGGGGGGTTTAAACTAAATTTGCAGGGGGCGGGGATCCAGAATGTGAGAGAGGATGGCGAGAGGAAGAATAAAGGACAGGTGGGGACTACACGGTTCCGGAATATTAAGTGTGTAGTAGAGAAAGGTGAGGCGGAACAAGTGATAAGGCGGACACATGTACAGAGGGATGGTCTGATGGAACATGGAGTTAAATGTGTTGAAAGAATAAGTAACTTTAGGAAGGACAACAAAATTCTAGGGGCATATAGCCCGATGGGAGTTTGGGGAGCTGGGTTAAGCACAATAGGCAGCGATTTAAACAGAGAGAGGAGAAATGGGCTAAAAATTCTATATCTGAATGCACGAAGAGTGAGAAATAAGGTGGATGAGCTTGAAGCTCAGGTGCGAATGGGTAGCTATGACATTGTTGGGATAACGGAGACATGGCTGCAGGGAGATCAGACCTGGGAAATGAATGTACAAGGGTATACGTGCTATCGTAGGGACAGAAATGTGGGCAGAGGGGGTGGGGTGGCCCTGTTGGTGAGGAATGAGATTCAGTCCTTTGCAAGGGGGGACATAGGGTCAGGGGAAGTAGAGTCTGTGTGGATAGAACTGAGGAACAGTAAGGGCAAAAGGACCCAAATGGGTGTTGTCTACAGGCCACCAAACAGTAGCATGGATATTGGGTGCAAGTTGAATAGGGAGTTGACATTGGCATGTGGCAAAGGTAATGTTGCAGTAGTTATGGGGGATTTCAACATGCAGGTGAACTGGGAGAATCAGGTTGGTGCTGGACCCCAGGATAGGGAGTTTGTAGAGTGCCTACGGGATGCATTCTTGGAACAGCTTGTACAAGAGCCGACCAGGGACAAGACTATTCTGGATTTAGTGTTATGTAATGAATGGGATTTAATAAGCAATCTTGCAGTAAAGGAGTCATTAGGAGGTAGTGATCATAATATGATAAGCTTTTATCTGCAATTTCAGAAGGATAAGGGCAGCTCGGAGGTGTCAGTGTTGCAGTTGAACAGGGGAAACTATGGAGCCATGAGGGAGGAGCTGGCCAAAGTTGACTGGACGGATAGCCTAGCAGAAAAGACAGTGGAACAGCAATGGCAGGTATTCTTGGGAATAATGCACAAAGTGAAAAATCAGTTCATCCCCCGGAGAAGGAAGGATTCAAAGGGGGGAAAGGGGCCTCAGTGGTTGACAAAGGAAGTCAGAGATTGCATAGCATTAAAAAAAGGAAGTATGACAGAGCTAAGGTGAGTGGGAGGACAGATGATTGGGAAGTTTTTAAGGAACAACAGAACTTAACTAAAAAGGCAATACGGGGAGAAAAAATGAGGTACGAATGCAAGCTAGCCAGGAATATAAAGGAAGATAGCAAAAGCTTTTTTAAGTATGTGAAGAGAAAGAAGATAGTTAAGAACAATGTTGGGCCCTTGAAGAATGAATTGGGTGAAATTGTTATGGGAAACAGAGAAATGGCAGAAGAATTTAATGAGTACTTTAGATCTGTTTTCACTAAGGAAGACACAAGCAATCTCCCAGATGTATGGATGGGCCAAGGACATAGGGTAACAGAGAAAATGAAACAGATTGACATTAGGAAGAAAACGGTGATGAGAAGACTGATGGGACTGAAGGCTGACAAATCCCCAGGTCCAGATGGTTTGCATCCGAGGGTACTAAAGGAGGTGGCCCTGGAAATTGTGGATGTATTGGTAATAATTTTCCAATGTTCCTTAGATTCAGGATCAGTTCCTGAGGATTGGAGAATGGCTAATGTTATCCCACTTTTTAAGAAAGGAAGGAGGGAGAAAACAGAGAACTATCGACCTGTCAGCCTGACATCGGTGGTGGGGAAGATGCTAGAGTCCATTATTAAGGATGAAATAGTGGCATATCTAGATAGCAGTGATAGGATTGGGCCAAGCCAGCATGGATTTACCAAGGGTAAATCATGCTTGACTAATCTGTGGGAGTTTTTCGAGGATGTAACCAGGAAGTTAGATGGGGGAGATCCAGTGGATGTAGTGTACCTCGATTTTCAGAAGGCATTTGATAAGGTCCCACATAGAAGATTGGTGGGTAAAATCAAAGCTCAGGGCATCGGGGGGAAGGCATTGACATGGATAGAAAACTGGTTGGCAGATAGAAAGCAAAGGGTAGCAGTGAATGGGTGTTTCTTGGAATGGCAGGTGGTGACTAGTGGGGTGCCACAGGGCTCGGTATTGGAACCACAGCTGTTTACAATTTACGTCAACGATTTAGATGAAGGCATTGAGAATAACATCAGCAAATTTGCTGATGATACTAAGCTGGGTGGCAGTGTGACATGTGATGAGGATGTTAGGAGAATTCAGGGTGGCTTGGATAGGCTGGGTGAGTGGGCAGATACTTGGCAGATGACGTTTAATGTGAATAAGTGTGAGGTTATCCACTTTGGGAGTAAGAACAGGAAGGCAGATTATTATCTGAATGGTGTAGAGTTAGGTAAGGGAGAAATACAAAGAGATCTAGGAGTCCTTGTTCATCAGTCACTGAAGGTGAATGAGCAAGTGCAGCAGGCAGTGAAGAAGGCTAATGGAATGTTGGCCTTTATTACAAAGGGAATTGAGTACAAGAGCAAGGAAATCCTCTTGCATTTGTACAGAGCCCTGGTGAGACCACACCTGGAGTATTGTGTACAGTTTTGGTCTCCAGGGTTAAGGAAGGACATCCTGGCTGTAGAGGAAGTGCAGCGTAGATTCATGAGGTTAATTCCTGGGATGTCTGGACTGTCTTACGCAGAGAGGTTAGAGAGACTGGGCTTGTACACGCTGGAATTAAGGAGATTGAGAGGGGATCTGATTGAAACATATAAGATTATTAAGGGATTGGACAAGATAGAGGCAGGAAATATGTTCCAGATGCTGGGAGAGTCCAGTACCAGAGGGCATGGTTTGAGAATAAGGGGTAGGTCATTTAGGACAGAGTTAAGGAAAAACTTCTTCTCCCAGAGAGTTGTGGGGGTCTGGAATGCACTGCCTCGGAAGGTAGTGGAGGCCAATTCTCTGGCTGCTTTCAAGAAGGAGCTAGATATGTTTCTTAAGGATAGGGGAATCAAGGGATATGGGGACAAGGCAGGAACTGGGTATTGATAGTAGATGATCAGCCATGATCTCAAAATGGCGGTGCAGGCTCGAAGGGCCGAATGGTCTACTTCTGCACCTATTGTTTATTTTCTATTGTCATACCGGGCGCCATGCACACGCATGAGGGATTACTGACGCCTAACGGGCTGGCACCTCAAGTCAGGCTGGAGCCAGCACAAACACCGTCACCGGTGCGATCACCACCGGTGCTACGTAGATTGCAGTGACAGACTCAACTGCCTGATAGACTTGACCTGTAAATATACTTGTAAGAAACTTCGCCCCGTGAGGACTCTCTTTTAAAACAAGCGGGGGGGGGGGGGAGGTGTGAATGTGGTAAACTATGTATACCTGTCTGGACATGCCCCTCTGCTGACTGCTCCTGTGGCTTCTCCCACTGACCCCTGTATAAAGGCGATTGGAGGCACTGCTCCTCCCTCAGTCTCCGAGATGCCGTGCTCTCTTTTGTTGCTAATAAAAGCCTATCGTTCACCTCCCGTCTCCGAGAGTTATTGATGGTGCATCAAAGACAAAGGGTGCAGAAACTGTGGCAAACAGGGCCACATTGGCAGAGTATGCAAAGCTAGTAAACAGCAGAAAAAGGACAAAATTCAGAGAAACAAGAAGCCCCAGAAAGGAAAATACAACAATGTACATAAAATGGAAGAAAGCAGTTCTGATGAAAATGACTCAGACAAAAGTGAATTGTTTGCAACTTCACAGCGTGAAAGAGACAGATGATCGAAGAGTAATATGGATCACTCCACAAGTGGCAGGTGTGAGACTGGAAATGAAGTTGGAAACAGGCTCAGCTTTAACAGTAATCTCTGTACACGACTATAAATGATTGTTTTCTCACATACCTCTGAAACAAATTAATCTACTGCTAAAGACTTACACAGGGCAGAAAGTGCGTCCCAAAGGCAAAATTAAAGTGACAGTGACCTACAGAGACAAAACACAGTGGCTGAACCTCTATGTACTGAAAAATGGAGGACCATTGCTGGGACATGAATGGCTCAGGAAAATCCAGTTGGATTGGCACACAATCAAGGCACTAGATGTGTCAGCAAAGGAGGGCAGCTCAGCGGAGAAGATGTCAGCAGCTCTCCTCTCACCCATTGTCAACTATTACAATGATAAGGAGGAGCTAGACAGCATCGATGAGGACGAACACAGTATCCCTGGCTGTGACTTGGATGAAGATACAGAGGATGCAAGTGAGGCAGATATTGCCAATAAGCAGGATGATGAAGTCTAGCTGGAAGTAAAAGAGCAGATGTACCAGGAGAAATTGACATCACTCAAAAGACGGCTACAGCAGTTACAGGAAGGCACTTTGCAGGAGTATCTGAAAAGGATGAAGAAACTAGATCAACAATACAAGGGAAGATTACGAAATGCAGAGCTTCTTCTGCAACTGGAAACAGAACAAGTGGAAAGGAATTATATTAAAGAGAAGAAAGCAGCATTTGCAAGAATTTGTAGATAAAAGATTGAGTTAGAAGAAAAGAAAAAGATGACTGAGAATGAGAGGCTGACAATGGAACTCGCAGGAGATTCTATGGAGGTAAAGCCAATAATGACTAGGAGACTAAAGAGGAGACCTAATGACCCTGTTCCAATTACGGACAAAAGATGAAATCCTGCACCTGAGCAGTTAAATTACTTGTTAACAGATGAACAGATAATAGAAGAACTGTGAACTCTCAATAAGCTTAAATCTCTGAAAAGACCAGCATCTCCATTCAAACAGAACAGCTTTCGCACAAGGTAAATCTCGAAACAATCTTTTCCTCCATTGAGAATCATACACTCAATCCTTTGCAGGAAAGTTTCTTTTGCACGTACATATTTTGAATCCTCAGGCAATGTGTCTTGTTTTTCACAAAGAAGTTGGGATACAGCATCAAAACGGAGGGGAATTCTGGCAACAAACTGTAAGGTTTCTATTGTATTTTCACACTTGTGCCGAATATGCACCTGAAGGAATTCTCCTTCTTGAGCCAGACAGATAGCACTGCAGGTAATCCTTAATATCAGCAAAATTGTACTTTAGCAGCAGCTTAAGAACAATAGAATGAACAGGATTTTGATCAACTGCTTCATCAAATGGTGAACGATTACTGGTAAAGTACTGATCTTTCTGTGAGTCATTGAATTGCCCGGACATCTGAATAACGAGCAGAGACAGCAGATCACCAACCACTTCTTTTATTGGTGGCAAGTTATCTTTGAAGCAGACCATGGAAACCGAAGCTACGAAAATGCATCACACCCCTTGCGAAATATGACTAATTTTGCTACAGCTTCACTTATTTCTTCTGTTACCGCTGGTACATAATCATCATCTAGAGAGTACAGCATAGTGGGCAGAGTCAGTGTCCTGATTCAAGCTACCGCTTTATACATTTTAAACAGTAAAAATGATCATATGGAAGCAGGATGGGATCGTGGAGTTCTTCTAAGCAAATTGTACATTCTTTCAGATCATACCTGGAGAACAGACATCCTGCACTATTTTCACAGTCCCTGAGGACCTGAACCATAGCCCGAAGGACCCCTCAGGATTTCACATCAGAGTTACTGTTCAAACTCTTTGCAAGTTGACCAGCGTAGAATGCAACCTTGTTCTCCAATTTATCATGTACTTCTTTAATTCCCAAAATCATGTGTTCCACAAAAAGTGACAGCATCTCCATCTTCTCCTGAGCATCTTCCTAGCACTCCTGCTGAATCACCAGCACAAAGATATGAAGTACGAATAGAAGAGGGAAACTTATATTATGTTAAGAGATTGTATCATAAAGGTTAGGCTATCTATTTGGAATCTAAGGAGAATACACAGATTGGTTGTGTAATTAACTCAGTTGGAACAAATGAGATATGGGTAAGGAAGACAAGTGATAGCACAAAGATGCGTATATATCTAGGACAGCTGCACAGAGGAGTCTTCATTATACGGAGGTGATCTGCTGCCTAGAACTCTTAGCAGGTTGGAGGTGCACATCTTCTTAACTGCCTATGCTCAGAGGTCAACTTTTCATGACTTTTATATGGAAATCTGTATTAAAACAAACAAGTTTATTGACAGTCATTACCTTGAGAGGCAGTGAAGACCCTTCCAGAGACTTGAGTTATAAATGGGTCTTAGACCAAAAGTTAAAAAAAGGCTTGTTATAATTTGTTACTTTGTTATAATTTGATATTATTAAGTTGCTGAATGGTAGGCATTTGTATGTTAAGGGTAAACATATTTGTTTAGCATAGTACCCCAGTTAAAAAAAACAGTTGATACACTATTAAAATAAAAGGGGAGGAGTGTACCATATAGCCTACAGTATAATAAGGGACTACTTTAGTAACATGTCATTGAATGCGCTATTAGGCACATATTGAGCATGCGCTACTAGGCGCGTATTGATCTGTATGTTTGTGCCGAGTTTGGTTTCTGCCAGTAAAGAACCATGAACCTTAGCTCCCGTCTCCAGCGTTTTTACTAATAGCATTGTGGTGTAACCAGGGCACATACACAACAGGGAGGTATTATGTAGTACTGAAATACAATAGAAGTTACTGAAAACCAACATGGAGATGCAGAAAGCGATCCAGAAGGCTAGTGTTATGTAAATATTTATTGTAAAAGGATTTGAATACATGAGTAAAGATGCCCTGCTATATTTATACAGGGGATCAGAAGTAGAGAGAAGCTGTTTTTTTTAACTGATCACAGCAAAGAGGCTAGACTGCGCAGGTGCGTGACGTAGTGCGCCAAAGGTTTAAAAAGAAAGACCGCCATATACAGCGGCCATCGTCGTAGTGGACTAAGGCAGAGTGGGTCGGCTTTGGCTCAATCAGGCTTCAGCGAGAACAGGCAGAGGCGAGGTTTGAACGGGACACAACTGCGCAAGCGCGTGAAAGTCGGCCCGTGAGGCAGCGGAAGAATTTAAATAGCAAGCAGAGGCTGAGTACGAGCTTCATTCCGGGTGAGGTAAGGCCAGGTAAGCTCCTTTAATTAATCTAATTAGCTTAGGAGTAGGTAATGGAGGCAGCAGTTAGGGCAGTTGAGTGCTCCGTTTGCAGCATGTGGGAAGTCAGGGCGAGCCTGATGACTACACCTGCAAAAGGTGCATCCAGCTGCAGCTCCTGACAAACCATGTTAGGGAACTGCAGCTGGAGCTGGATGAACTTCGGATCATTTGGGAGGCAGAGGCAGAAATAGACAGGAGTTTCAGGGAGATAGTCACCCCTAGGAGTCAGGAGACAAGTAGTTGGGTGACTGTCAGGAGAGGGAAAGGGAATAGACAGGAAGAGCAGAGCACCCCTGTGGCCGTTCCCATCAATAATAAGTATATCATTTTGGATACTGTTGGTGGGGATGACCTACCAGGGACAAGTTTCAGTGGTTGCATCTCTGGCACTGAGACTGGACCCTCAGCTCAGAAGGGAAGGAGGGAAAAAAGGAGAGCAGTAGTGATAGGAGATTCGATAGTTAGGGGGACAGATAGGAGGTTCTGTGGAAGAGATCGAGAATCCCGGAATGTCTTTAGCCTCCCTGGTGCCAGGGTCCGCGATATCTTGGATCGAGTTCTCAGTATTCTCAAGAGGGAGGGTGAGCAGACAAATGTTGTGGTCCATGTAGGGACCAATGACGTGGGTAGGAAGAGTGAGGAGGTCCTGAAAGGTGAGTTTAGGGAGCTAGGTGCCAAGGTAAAGGACAGGACCTCCAGGATAGCAATCTCAGGATTGCTACCAGTGCCACGTGCAGGTGGGTTTAGAAATAGTGCAGATCAACACGTGGCTGAAGACATGGTGCAGGAGGGCCAGCTTCAGATTTATAGATAATTGGGCAGTTTTCCATGGAAGGTGGGACCTTTTGCGACGGGACAGTTTACACCTGAACTGGCGGGGGACAATATTCTTGCAGGTAGGTTTGCTAGGGAGGCTCCAGAGGATTTAAACTAGATATGAGGGGGGAGGGGAACCAGAGTGTAGGAACAGATGTATGGGAGAAGGAAGAAAAAGAAGACAGCAAAGTTCTTTGTACTGTTAGAGATAAACAGAGAGGAAGAGGTGGAGAATTTCTTAAATGCATTTATTTTAATGCTAGGAGCATTGTAAGAAAGGTGGATGAGCTTAGAGTATGAATTGATACCTGGAAATATGATGCTGTAGCTATTAGTGAAACATGGTTGCAGGAGGGGTGTGATTGGCCACTAAATATTCCTGGATTTTGTTGTTTCAGGTTTGATAGAATCAGAGGGACAAGAGGGGGAGGTGTTGCGTTGCTTGTCAGAGAAAATATTACAGCCGTGCTCTGGCAGGATAGATTAGAGGGCTCATCTAGGAAGACTATTTGGGTGGAATTGAGGAATGGGAAAGGTGTAGTAACACTTATAGGGGTGTATTATAGACCACCTAATGGGGAGCGAGAATTGGAGGAGCAAATTTGCAAGGAGATAGCAGATATTTGTAGTAAGCACAGGGTTGTGATTGTGGGAGATTTTAATTCTCCACACATAGACTGGGAAGCCAATTCTGTAAAAGAGCTGGATGGTTTGGAGTTTGTAAAATGTGTGCAGGATAGTTTTTTGCAGCAATACATAGAGGTACCGACTAAGGAAGGGGCAGTGTTGGATCTTCTGTTAGGGAATGAAATAGTTCAGGTGATGGAGGTACGTGTTGGGGAGCACTTCGGGTCCAGTGATCACAATGCCATTAGTTTCAATATAATTACGGAGAAGGATAGGACTGGACCCAGGGTTGAGATTTTTGATTGGAGAAAGGCTAACTTTGAGGCGATGCAAAAGGTTTTAGAAGGAGTGGATTGGGACAATTTGTTTTATGGGAAGGATGTAATAGAGAAATGGTGGTCTTTTAAAGGTGAAATTTTGAGTGTACAGAATCTTTATGTTCCTGTTAGCTTGAAAGAAAAGGTTAAATTTTGAGAGAGCCATGGTTTTCAAGGGATATTGGAAACTTGGTTCGGAAAAAAGAGAGATATCTACAATAAATATAGGCAGCATAGAGTAAATGAGGTGCTCGATGAATATAAAGACTGTAAGAAGAATCTTAAGAAAGAAATAAGAAAAGCTAAAAGAAGATACGAGGTTGCTTCGGCAAGTAAGGTGAAAATAAATCGGAAGGGTTTCTACAGTTATATTAATAGCAAAAGGAAAGTGAGGAATAAAATTGGTCCCTTAGTGAATCAGAGTGGACAGCTATGTGTGGAGCCGAAAGAGATGGGGGAGATTTTGAACAATTTCTTTTCTTCAGTATTCACTAAGGAGAAGGATATTGAATTGTGTAAGGTAAGGGAAACGAGTAGGGAAGTTATGGAAACTATGACGATTAAAGAGGAGGAAGTACTGGCCCTTTTAAGGAATATAAAAGTGGATAAATCTCTGGTTCCTGATAGGATATTCCCTAGGAGCTTCCCTAGGAAGGTTAGTGTAGAAATAGCAGGGGCTCTGACAGAAATATTTCAAAGGTCATTAGAAACGGGCGGTTCTAATGTGGTTCTATTGTGGTTCTATTGTTTAAAAAGGGTTCTAAGAGTAAACCTAGCAATTATAGGCCTATCAGCTTGACGTCAGTTGTGGGTGAATTAATGGAAAGTATTCTTAGAGATGGTATATATAATTATCTGGATAGACAGGGTCTGATTAGGAACAGTCAACATGGATTTGTGCATGGAAGGTCATGTTTGACAAATCTTATTGAATTTTTTGAAGAGGTTACAAGGAAAGTTGACGAGGGTAAAGCAGTGGATGATGTCTATATGGACTTCAGTAAGGCCTTTGACAAGGTTCCGCACAGAAGGTTCGTTAGGACGGTTCAATCGTTAGGTATCAATATTGAAGTAGTAAAATGGATTCAACAGTGGCTGGATGGGAGATGCCAGAGAGTAGTGGCGGATAACTGTTTGTCAGGTTGGAGGCCAGTGACTAGTGGTGTGCCTCAGGGATCTGTACTGGGTCCAATGTTGTCTGTCATATACATTAATGATCTGGATGATGGGGTGGTAAATTGGATTAGTAAGTATGCAGATGATACTAAGGTAGGTGGTGTTGTGGATAATGAAGTAGGTTTTCAAAGCTAGCAGAGAGATTTAGGCCAGTTAGAAGAGTGGGCTGAACGATGGCAGATGGAGTTTAATGCTGATAAGTGTGAGGTGCTACATTTTGGTAGGAATAATCCAAATAGGACATACATGGTAAATGGCAGGGCATTGAAGAATTCAGTAGAACAGAGTGATCTAGGAATAATGGTGCATAGTTCCCTGAAGGTGGAATCTCATGTGGATAGGGTGGTGAAGAAAGCTTTTGGTATGTTGGCCTTTATAAATCAGAGCATTGAGTATAGGAGTTGGGATGTAATGTTAAAATTGTACAAGGCATTGGTAAGGCCGAATTTGGAGTATTGTGTACAGTTTTGATCACCAAATTATAGGAAAGATGTCAACAAAATAGAGAGAGTACAGAGGAGATTTACTAGAATGTTACCTGGGTTTCAGCACCTAAGTTACCGGGAAAGATTGAACAAGTTAGGTCTTTATTCTTTGAAGCATAGAAAGTTGAGGGGGGACTTGATAGAGGTATTTAAAATTATGAGGGGGATAGATAGAGTTGACGTGGATAAGCTTTTTTCATTGAGAGTAGTGTTGGGCTTGAAATTCTGCCCTGTATTCTTTTAGGAAGAGAGACAACCAACACCGGAATATAGCAACACGTGGCTTTATTGGCTGGAATCGTAACTGGTACAGCGAGTCGACGAAATCGCTGGAGAAGGCGCGCTTTCTGGCCTCTCCTTACAATCTGCTCTTATTTATATCCCTTTTTCCCCCCACCACAATACCCCGTTACATATTAGGTAATATCGGGCACTCGTGTCCATCTATTGGCCCATAGCCAGATGCTCACGAGTTTCTTTTGTTTACTGTATCGCGTGACACTAATAGTATCGGTGTAGCGGGGTCCCCAGTTTCGCTCCCCCTCGCTCGCATTCCAGCTTCCTAACATGATGTGCGTTACGTGAGCCACTCCTGACCTGTAATGGCGGTCCCGAATTAACCCCAACACGAATTAACCCCGACACAAATTAACCCCAATACTAATTAACCCCAACACTCCCTCCCTTGGCCTCCCAGAGGCCACATCCCCACATCCCTTACAATCTTTTCCGAGGCTGCCGGGATCAGGCAGGGAGGTGAGTGTCCCCCAGCACTCTTTGACGTGTCCTCCCTATTTGCACATCCTGATTTGTCCGACCTAGGGTCACAAAATATGGGTAGGGGTTCCCTAAACATTCGCAATTTTTACAAGTAGCATGCAACATTTCAGAAAACTTATTCAAAAACAACTCTCAATTTCCTCCTTGGTATGGCCCATTCCAGTCCGTGTTCTCCCATAGTGCGTCCGCTTTCGGGAGGGCCTCGATCGCCCCTTCCACCGGGAACAAGGGTGCCTGGTACGCCAGTGGAGGTCCATCCTTTCCAGTCAAGGCTCGATCTATAGTTCGGACCACTAGGGTCCTGATGCAGGGTATGCAACAACAACCACACGTGATAAAGATAGCAATTGAAATAGACAGTCCCAGTGCCAACTGTCCAAGTAGGACCCCCCATTCCCCAAACGTACGTTTCAACCAATTCAGCACTGGGTTATTGACTCCTGAGTGTTGCTTTAGCTCATTGGCCAGGGATCGCAATTTAGTCAAGCCCTTGGTTAGTGATCCGTCCGGGCCTGTATTGTTCGCTATGGACATACAGCACATGTCACCAAACAGGGCGCACACTCCGCCCTTCTCTGCTAAGATCATATCTATGGCAATTCTGTTCTGCAGGGTCATTAGGGACGTCTGTGATAGCTGCTCGTGGACAGCTTCCACGATGTCCCTGGTTAGATTAGCCAGCCTCTGAACGTTATAGTGGATCAGGTTGATCCGGTTGACATTTTTATTGGTGGTGATTGGGAATATGGCTGAAAAAAGTGGAAAGCTCTCAAAGCCTGCAGCTACCTCGTCTGCCAGTTTATATTCGTCCGGGATGTTTCTAGCCTGACCGATAGCATCGATCCATATCCCATTGGGGTTCCTTTCCCCCCTTTCAGTGAGCGCCCTCTTGTTCCTATACCACCTCCCGATTTCATCAGGGATTGGGTTGAGGGTGTAGTCCCCTGGATTCTTTGCCGCAATGAAAAGAGGTACATTTAGGGTGATCAGGGTGCAGGTCCCCTCCCAGTTTACAGGTAGCCAATTATATAGGACCCGTTTCCCACAGTACCACCAGAGGTCCGCTCTGCTGACAGTCAGCATGGTGGCGTTTTCGGTGCCAGTAAGACTGATCCGGGTAGAACACGCACTGTCAGGTAGGTTGCCCACTCTGTAGGGCTGATCCGACGGGGACAGGTTAGTAACGCAAGTGATGTTCCTGATCGGGTCCACCCTAAAGGCTGGTGGGGTCACATTGGCCGGGGCCATGGGGAAATAGGTTTCCCAGGACTTACACCCGGCAGAGGGGTTGGTTAGTGACATGAGTTCGAGGGCGCAACGGAAGGTGTCGTTTCCTTCCTCGAAGGGGCTGGGACTCATGAGGAGTGTGGGTTTCCCCGTAGCACATACCCAGCAGTCCCCTATCGCTGCCTGGGTGGTGTATTGGACCACTCGGTCAACCCAGGCGTTTGCTTCCACGTACCCTGTCTCAATTGCAATATACTCCCGGGGAGTTATCTTATTCGTGTCCGAACTCTTTACCAGAACAGGGCTGGCTGTGGGACCCAATCCTGGGTCTGTGTGGGTTCCCAGATTGATCCGGATAATTCCCCATGGGTCTTGGCCTGTCACGTCCGCCCTTATGATCAGGTAGAGCACGCCCCCTGCCCCCTGTTCTTTGACCCGCGATGAGTGGAGCAGGTCTGTGACGACCATCCCTTCATACTAAAAGGGTTGTGTATTTCTTCCTTGAGTGTCAGGATTAACGGATTCACTCCCTGCTTTCTTCCCCAAACAGAGCCCCTGTAAAGGCTCACCTTCCTCTTAAACTCATAGTAGGGTTTGGAGGACCCTCGATTGTTTGGCCTCTTATCCAGCCAGGACTGGTCTGGGCCTGTCCACCACCATACATTTATCCATGCGCTACACTCCTTTACCCCTGGGTTCGGGTATCCCAAGGTGAATGGACACATGTAGACATTATACCCAGTCCAGGCTTTCTTGTCGCCCCAACAGTTGATCACATCGCACAGGTCGAACTGGAATGTCCTACCTGTATGAGGGTCCGCATTAAGGATGATATTCGCTCCGCACGCATCTCCTCCCCTTCCCGCTTCGGCCATCGGCGCCTTACCTAGGAGCATCACTCCTACCCATATCAGGGTTTTCCATGGCGTCATCTTCCTCGGCTTCCTCCTCCTCTATGTCGGAATCGGGATCAATCGGTCTTCCTTTCTTTGTCCTGGAGCAGTGCGAGAAATGGTGCTAGTTATTGTCCCCCTCCCTTCCTACCTTGAGTGTATTGTTTGAAATTTCTGTAACAGGGTACGGGCCATGCCATCGCTGCTCGCCCTGGCTGCCGCAGGTAGACCTCATCTCCTATTTTTAGCGGCAGCTCGGGGGGTGCGTCCTCAGGGTGGGCATTCCCGACTTGCTTAGCTATGAGCCTCACCATCTGGCCCAGGACTCTCATGTATTGGGTCATGTCCTGATTCATTGTCTCCCAGTTTTCCTCCCACCGTGGTGATGTGCGCGGTCCGGGCATGGAGCGCCCTGTCAGTATCTCGTGTGGTGTTAGAAAGGTTTCCCCATTCTTTTCTTGCCGCATGGACATCAGAGCCAGGGGGAGAGACTCCACCCAAGTGAGCTGGGTGCCTGCCATTACTTTTGCAATTTTGTCTTTTATGGTTCGATTTGCTCTTTCCACTAGGCCCTGGCTTTCTGGGTGGTAGACACTGCCGAACCGATGGGTTATCCCTAGAACACCCTCTACTCTGGCCAAGTGTTCGTTTTTAAAGTGGGTGCCATTGTCTGTACAGACTTTAGTGGGGACACCGTATCGGGGAATCAGTTCCTGGGTAAGGATGTTGACCACCGTCTCACCATCCTCCGCCCTCGTGGGGAAAGCTTCTACCCATCTCGAGAATCGGTCCACTATAACTAACAGGTATCGGTGGTTCTTGGGGGTCCTTAATCTTGCTCCCATGTCCGTGAAATCCATACAAATTTCCTGCCATGGTCCCGTGGGGTTGGGGAATTTGAGCATCGGATGAGGCAGTGGTTTCCGGGCATTGTGTTCATTACAGATTTTACATTCAGCTCTCAAATTTTCCATGTGCTCCTTCAATTTTGGAGCCCACCAGTGATTCTTTATAAGTTTTATTACCTTGGCTATCCCTATGTGGGTGGGCCCATGGATCTCCTTAAATAGTGACGGTAGTAATGCCCTGGGTGCTACTATCTCCCCTCCCTCGGACCGCCATATATGGTGGTCCGTATCTCCCATAGTGAAGTGTTGTCGAGCAGCTCCCTTGTTAATCCACCCCTGACGCTCTGCTGCCGATGCTGCCCCCTGTAACTCAGCAAGGTGGAGCAGAGCATCCGCTTGGAGCAACGGAGCGACCTGTAAACCTCGGGATTCCGGCTGGGCCAGCGGGCGGGGTGAGCCAGGAGGTTCACAGTCTGAGGTGTCCCTCCCTGACCTCAGGGTGGGCATTTGAATTGCGGCTTTCGCCGCCCTGTCGGCTGCATCATTACCTCTAGCCTCGGGGGTGTTTGAGGAGCTGTGGCCTGCCACCTTTATCACTGCGACCTGAGTCGGCAAGCGGACTGCCCTTAACAACCTGCGGAGAGGTCTCTCATGCTTCACCGGGGTACCAGCCGCGGTCCTGAAACCCCGCCGGATCCAAGCTGCTCCCTCTATATGCACAGCCCCCCACGCGTAGTTAGAGTCGGTGTAAATATTGACTCGCAAACCCTCACTAAGCTCTAAGGCGCGCAGGAGGCCGTAGACCTCGGCCAGCTGGGCTGAGGCTGGTTGTGGGATCTCGGTCACCAAATGCTAGTGGCGGCAGCTTTTTTATTAACGTGTCCAGATCAGTACGGGCCCAGGGGACATACTTCACCCCCCCTCCCTGTGTGGCCAATAGGGGACCCTGTAGACCCCGCCAGGAGACACCATCCCCCGGCGTGCTATCCCCGTCCTCCAAGGGGTCGGGTTCGTTAGCCTGACCTATGGACGGGCTGCCTTTTACCAGTGTGGCTCGCAGTCCAGACCCTGTGATTACTACCGAGTCCTCCTCAGGAGGCTCGGTCTGTCGCCTCAGCTCAGGGTCTCTCTTGCCACCTATAATCGTGAGGGCGGCATGCTGGAATGACTGAGTGGGGAGGTTCGGAGGGCAGGCACCAGTCCGGCCAGTCCTCCCCTACCTTCGGGAGGGCGGCATGGGCTTTGTGTGCCCTCGCCTCCTCCTCTGTCAGGGCAGTGAGTTCGTTTAGTTGCTGGCTGTGCTGCGTTAGCAGGGTGAGCATATGTTCTCGGATGGGGTCCTCTACGTCAATAATACCACCTTTTATTTCCATCATAGGAGCTTGGACATTCTCCTGTGGGGCTGACGGGACTGATGGTGCTAGATCTGCTTTGGGTGGCTGGGGGGGCTCTGCATATGGTGGAGGGGCCGTTACTGGGATATTGTGATGCGGGGCATGAGCGGCGTTAGACCATCCGGAGGGAAATGGTGGGTAAAGAGGCTGGTGGTCTATGATCCACTCTGGGTCTGCGGGGTCAGTCTCGGGGTCTGGACACGTGGCTGACTCCCTTGGTGTGGGGCGCGGGAGCACGGAGTTCCCCGGCGGTTTGTCCGCATGCGCCTGGAACCGGGACAGGAATTCCTTGAGATACACATCCTCATCCTCTAATTTGGCTCTGGACTTGGATTTCCCAAAAAACTTTCGTTTTGCCTCCCCTCGTCTGTTTTCCATATCATTGAGGACACGAAGTTGAAATTCAGCCAGTAAGGAGAGGATCAGAAATGGTTGGTCATCGGCTGGGAACCATCCTTTGTCTCTCCACGCCTGAAGGCTTTTTTCTAACATGTGTAATTTCTTTTCACCTTCCTTTATTGTATTGTTATGGGAGATCGAGTGTCTGACGCTCTGGAGCACCTCTCCAGTGCGTGGTCTATTTGCAGCGACAGTGGCGGGGGCCACAGTCGCGGACTCCTTTTGGGTGAAGTCTGAATCAGGGGGATACGTGAGATGGACTGCCACAAACCCCAGTTCCGCGGTTGTACTTGCCGGATGGGCGGTGCCCGATAGGGGCACGGTTGTTAAAGGTCCAATGCCACGCGGAAAGTTTGATTGCATTGATCCCTTCTCAGGCCAATCCCGTGACTCCCACTTTGGGGTCAGACTCATTGTGAGCTCCGTCTTCCATTTGTGTGGCGGGGCCTGCTTTATTCCCTCCCAGGCAGGGGGCGGATTACCTAATTTTATCACTGTTCTGGCAGATGTTTGGGGATTCGCTGCCAGGTTATCCAAAATTTTAGCCATGTGAACGGGGTCTACAAGGGTGCGTCGAACCTCACTTAGAAGGTGGTCTTTCTGGTGGGGTGCCTGGTCTAGTACCTTAAGTACATTGTTGGGGTCCATAATGGCATTATCTAACAATAGCTGCGATGTAAGATTAGTGCCGTGGTTTAGGCTCAGTCACCACCACGGGACACCAGGTTGTTCAACACGCAGGTGTCTGAGTTTTGGTTCTTTTAGGAAGAGAGACAACTAACACCGGAATATAGCAAAACGTGGCTTTATTGCAGAATTCGTAACTGGCACAGCGAATCCACGGAGTCGCTGGAGAAGGCGTTCTGTTTTCCCCTTACAATCTGCTCTTATTTATACCCCTTTTCCCCCCAGCACAACCCCACGTTACATATTAGGTAATATCGGGCACTTGTGTCCATCTTATTGGCCCGCAGCCATATGCTCACGAGTTACCTGTTTCTTTTGTTTACTGAATCGCGTTACACTAGTAGTTTCGATGTAGCGGGGTCCCCAGTTTCGCTCCCCCTCCCTCGCATTCCAGCCTCCTAACATTATGTGTGTTACGTGAGCCACTCCTGACCTGTAATGGCAGTCTCGAATTAACCCCAACACTCCCTCCCTTGGCCTCCCAGAGGCCACATCCCCACATCCCTTACAATCTTTTCCGCGGCTGCCGGGATCAGGCAGAGAGGTGAGCGTCCCCCGGCACTCTTTGGCGTGTCCTCCCTATTTGCTTATCCTGATTTGTCCGACCTAGGGTCACAAAATATGGGTAGGGGTTCCCTAAACATCCGCAATTTTTACAAGTAGCATGCAACATTTCAGAAAACTTAATCAATAACAAATTCACAATCCCCCCCTTGCCATGGTCCATTTCAGTCCGTGTCCTCACATAGTGCGTCCGCTTTCCGGGAGGGCCGTGTCCTCCCCTTCCACCGGGAACAAGGGTGCCTGGTACGCCGGTGGAGGTCCATTCTTTCCAGTCAAGGCTCGATCTATAGTCCGGATGACTAGGGTCCTAATACAGGGTATGCAACAACAACCACACGTGATAAAGATAGCAATTTAAATAGACAGTCCTAGAGCCGACTGTCCCAGAAACGCTCCCCACTTGCCAGAGGTCTTATTTAGCCAGTAGAAAATGATGCCAGTTATTGTCCCCCTCCCTTCTTGCCTTTTAATGCCCTGTTGGAGACCTCGGCCCATGGACCATGCCACCGTTTTCTGTTCCAGGTGAGCTTCCCCGGGCCTCGGAGGAACACTTCCACTCCTACCTTGATGGTGTCTGACCCCTGCGGCTGCTCACTGTTAGATTATTGAACTCGCACAGTTATCAATTTTACCATATTTCTAAAAACTCTCATATACTCTGTTACTCAACACACCAATGTCTGAGTTTTGGTAACTCGAAATTGAAGTGCTCCATGGCTCCCTAGTACACAGAGAGGATCAAATGTGGGACGGTCGCCTTTCAAAACCTGACCTTCGCGTGGGAGATTTCTCCTCTTAACAACCAGTCTAAGGTAGGCGCCGTCATTATCCCTGTGTACTACGGTGCCCGCAACACTTTTCTCCTCACTCCTGAGACTTTTATGCCCATCGTGGGCGGCGGGTACCCTCACTCAGAAGACTTTTCCACGGGCGGAGGATCTTCCTAAAAACAGATAAGAGTTAGTACTTACCAGTCACGATTCTGCACCGGGAATGATCTCTCCCAGGGTAATTTGGGGTTGGTGAGGGTCCGTCAGCAGACAAGATCTAACTCAGTGATTTGACTATCTAGTGGAAGTCTTAGATATAACAGGCACTTCCTGACCTTAGTCGAGCTTGCGGCCGCAAGTTGTCTGCTGTCGGACCCGCCAGCCTGTGTTGTCTCTCCCTCCCCACGTCGGGGTCACCAAATGTTGGGCTTGAAATTCTGCCCTGTATTCTTTTAGGAAGAGAGACAACCAACACCGGAATATAGCAACACGTGGCTTTATTGGCTGGAATCGTAACTGGTACAGCGAGTCGACGAAATCGCTGGAGAAGGCGCGCTTTCTGGCCTCTCCTTACAATCTGCTCTTATTTATATCCCTTTTTCCCCCCACCACAATACCCCGTTACATATTAGGTAATATCGGGCACTCGTGTCCATCTATTGGCCCATAGCCAGATGCTCACGAGTTTCTTTTGTTTACTGTATCGCGTGACACTAATAGTATCGGTGTAGCGGGGTCCCCAGTTTCGCTCCCCCTCGCTC
This sequence comes from Hemitrygon akajei, assembly GCF_048418815.1. Lineage (NCBI taxonomy): Eukaryota > Metazoa > Chordata > Chondrichthyes > Myliobatiformes > Dasyatidae > Hemitrygon > Hemitrygon akajei. Next base: position 27,837,308 of record NC_133125.1, read on the forward strand.
GCATTCCAGCTTCCTAACATGATGTGCGTTACGTGAGCCACTCCTGACCTGTAATGGCGGTCCCGAATTAACCCCAACACGAATTAACCCCGACACAAATTAACCCCAATACTAATTAACCCCAACAGTAGGGGAGATTCAAACAAGAGGACATGAGTTGAGAGTTAGGGGGCAAAAGTTTAAGGGTAACACGAGGGGGAATTTCTTTACTCAGAGAGTGGTAGCTGTGTGGAACGAGCTTCCAGTAGAAGTGGTAGAGACAGGTTCAGTATTGTCATTTAAAGTAAAATTGGATAGGTATATGGACAGGAAAGGAATGGAGGGTTATGGGCTGAGTGCGGGTCGGTGGGACTAGGTGAGAGTAAGCGTTCGGCATGGACTAGAAGGGCCGAGATGTCCTGTTTCCATGCTTGTATCCAGAGATACCGGCCACATGACAGATGCACTGCCACCTGGCTGGTCAGAGGACACACCACACGCCAATCAACATTTGGTCCCTCCCAACTAATCAATGCACACCTAAATTATTGGTCACCTTAATTGGATTATCTCGCCCAGCCCCATGCTATAAAAGGTGAGACATGTGCCTGGCTTGCTCTCTCTTACAGACCACCTCATTGAAGGTAAGTGCATTGATTTATGTTTGGGAAGGTTTATCGTTGGTCCTGGTAAGGGAGCCGCAGCTATCCAAGGTCAAGGGGGATAGCTGTTGTAGTGCTTTTCCCTTGTTCTTTGTATGTGTAACTGTACCCTGTCCCCACATCTCTTTCTGTGTATTGTACAGCTGACCCGACTTCCCCTTATAAATAAATTCCTTATTATTAAAACTGTGTGTGTCCAGGCCTCTACTGTTGAGACTCAAAGGACCAGTTATTTTCCATCACAATGGTGCTGTAATTGTTATATGGTTATATGGATATCGAGAGAGTCTCCTACAAGGGGTACTGTCGCAGGAAAGCTGCATCCATCATCAAGGAGGCAAATCATCCAGGCTACATTCTCTCCTCACTGCTGCCCATTAGGAAGGAGGTAAAGGAACATCAGATCCCACACCACAAGGTTCAGGAACAGTTATTACCCCTTAACCATCAGGCTTTTGAACCAGAGGCTGATAACTTCACTCATTCCAACGCTGAACTGATTCCATAACCTATGGACTCACTTTTAAGGCTCTCCAACTCATTTTCTCGATATCAACAGACAGGAATTTTTTTTTGAAAGCATTGTTTCCTCAGAATTTTTTTATGGTTGTGATAGACCACTTGAAGGTGAATCCAAATATAATTTCAGACTACTTGCATCATGTAGGAATTTGGAGAAACAAGAAATTAACTTTTATTGAATATAATGCATTTAATTGCATAATGGTGCTGACGCTTTGCAGTAGTTCAACTAAGCTAAAAATATTTTGTAGATGATTTTCATTTGTACCTCAGTGTCTGAGGCTTCTTGCTTAATTGTCCAACAATAATGAACCAGCATTGATGTATTCCAGTTGCCCTGATACAGTTTCTCCATAACCACAATGGTCCTGGTGAAACATTTCGCCATACTTGTCACTGACAGTGACAAGATTTGTAGGGAAGAAGTCTTAATGGGAATACAAGAAATGAATCTTCAGTGACATGTTGCAATTCATGGCTTTGTATGCTTGAAGCATTTTGTTAACCAGTTGCATGCAGTTTAGTGCTCTACAGTTGTGAAGAAATTAGTCAATAACATTCTTGAATGCCATCCATGTGATTTTCTCCAGTCCCACTAAAGTCCTTCGACTTGTCTCTCATTGATGACTCGTTTGATTTCTGCACCAGCAAAAATACCTCTCACAAACCTGTTATGAACCAGCAGCAATTGATATGAAACTGAGACAGGGTTTATAAACAAATCCCGAGATTTATTAACCCCTGCTCAAAAACATCGAAAAATAAACAAACGACTAACTTAACCAAAAGTTAACAGTTAGGTGGCAATATCTAACAAACAGTCAAACATAGAAACTGTTCTTAACGAGTTCTCATCCAAGCACAGACCTAAAGTGGTAAATTCAAAAGTCCATGTGATTTATACAGTCATTAAGGAGAGACTTCCCTGAAACGATTCCTTCGAAGTAATGACGAATCTGTTGATCACAGCTGGGAGATGTCTTTCCAAAGGAATCAGGAAGGAATAAAGGAACTGACCTTTTGACTGGAAGGTGGTCACTGCACAAACCTTCCCCACCCTGCAGGGGTTTAACTCGTATATGCATGCCACAATTCCAGAACGAAGATTCAAAAAGGTCGATCATTCCCAAGATGCTGAACGACATTAGCTTTATCCAATCCTTTGAACTCGGATAACTCCGGTAATGCCTTCATTCTCTGATACTGGACTGTAAGGGAAAAATAAACGTACAACAAATGAAATCAGTAGAGCCTCCATACCTCCGACCGGCAACAACAACGTTGCACAAAAATAAAAACGAGAACTGGGTCACAAACTGTGGGTTGGTTTAAATACGGTTTGGAACATGCCATCATATGACATAACATCACTCCATGGTCATGAGACAATTATGTCATCCCACTCAAGACCATTACATCGTCCCACTGTCCCATGATCAAACTGTGGGCATGTAACAAACCCAAGTCTCTGACGAGGTAATTTAATTCTGATTGAATTATCAGATGAAGCTCATGGGACATAAATGGTTCAAATTCTGTATCAGTATCAGTGTTGTTTTCTATTCCTGGTTCATGCATCATGGCATTTTTGTCTGCCTTCTCCCGACTCCAGGTCTCTGGTGGCTTTAGAGCTGAAAGATTGTCGCCATATGGCACAGGGAGATTGGTATTCAAAGGACTTCGTGTTTTTAGCAGAGAAAGCAGGCACACTGGACAGACATAAATAGCAGTCTGTCACATGATCCTTCTGCTCTTGGTATTTCATCGGTCTAGTGAATGGCATTGACTTCTGAGTACCTCCAAGTCAAGTTCTAAGTTCAACAAATATAAGAGGAAGGAATACGAACCAATCCTCATAGAGGGATCAGAAGTGGAGGGAGTGAGAAATTTCAAGTTCTTCGGTGTTAAGATCTTGGAGGATCTTACTTGGTCCCAACATATTGATGCAGCTGTAAAGAAGGCAAAAAATCTCATTAGGAGTTTGAAAAATTTAATTTATCATCTAAAATACTTGAAAACTTCTATTAAGGTACTGGGAAGAACATTCTGACAGGTTGCATTGCTGTCTGGTATGGGGGTGCTATAGCACAGGACCAAAACAAGCTACAGAAAGTTGTAACATTAGTCAGTTCCATCTTGGGTACTAGCTTCCATAATATCCAAGACATCTTAAGATAAGACCACAAGACCATAAGATATAGGAGCAGAAGTAGGCCCTTCAGCCCACTGAGTCTGCTCCACTATTCAATCATGGGCTGATCCAATTCTTCCAGTCATCCCCACTCCTCTGACTTCTCCCCATACTGTTTGATGCCCTGGCTAATCAAGAACCTATCTATTTCTGCCTTTAAGGAACCCAATATCTTGGCCTCCACAGCTGCTCGTGGCAACAAATTCCGCAGATTTACCACCATCTGACTAAAGTAATTTCTCCACATCTCTGTTCCAAATGGACGTCCTTCAATCCTGAAGTTGTGCCCTCTTTTCCTAGACTTCCCTACCATGGGAAATAACTTCACCATATCTAATCTGTTCAGGCCTTTAAACATTTAGACTGTTTTATGTGAGATCCCTCTCATTCTCCTAAACTCCAGAAAACTGGATTCTTCATCTAGTAACCCTTTCATTTCTGGAATCATTCTCTTGAATCTTCTCTGAACCCTCACCAATGTCAGTATATCTTTTCTAAAATAAGGAGCCCAAAACTGCACACAATACTCCAAGTGTGGTCTCACGAGTGCCTTATAGAGCCTCAACATCACATCCCTGCTCTGATATTCTATAACTCTAGAAATGAATGCCAACATTGCATTCACCTTCTTCACCACCGACTCAACCTGGAGGTTAACCTTTGGGATATCCTGAACAAGGACACCTAAGTCCCTTTGCATCTCTGCATTTTGAAATCTCTCCCCACCTACATAATAGTCTGCCCTTTATTTTTTCCACCAAAGTGTACGACCATACACATTCCAACATTGTATTTCATTTACCACTTCTTTGCCCATTCCCCTAAACTATCTAAGTCTTTCTGCAGGCTTTCTGTTTCCTCCACCTATCGTTGTATCATTAGCAAATTTATCCACAATTCCATTTATCCCATAGTCCAAATCATTGATATACGTTGTAAAAAGCAGCGGTCCCAACACCAACCCATGTGGAACTCCACTAGTAACGGGCAGCCAGCCAGAATAGGATTCCTTTATTCCCAATCTCTGTTTTCTGCCAATCAGCCAATGCCCCACCCATACTAGTAACTTCCCTGTAATTCCATAGGCTCTTATCTTGCTAAGCAGCCTCATGTGCGGCACCTTATCAAAGGCCTTCTGAAAATCCAAGTACACCATATCTACTGCAACTCCTTTGGCTTGTAATTTCCTCAAACATTTGCAGTAGGTTTGTCAAGGAGGATTTTTCTTTCAGGAAACCATGCTGGCTTTGGTCTATCTTGTCATGTGCCTCTGGGTACTCTGTAATCTTATCCCTAACAATCGATTCCAACAACTTCCCAACCACTGATGTCAGGCTAACAGATCTAAAGTTTCCTTTCTGCTGCCTCCCACCCTTCTTAATAGCGGAGTAACATTTGCAATTTTCCAGTCATCCAGTACACTGCCAGAATCTATCGATTATTGAAAGATCATTGTTAATGCCTTCACTATCTCTCCAGCTATTTCCTTCAGAACCCAAAGGTGCATTCCATCAGGTCCAGAAGATTTATCCTTCTCAGACCATTAAGCTTCCTAAGCACCTTCTCAGTTGTAATTTTCACTGCACATACTTCACTTCCCTGACACTCTTGAATGTCCAGTATACTGCAGATGTCTTCCACTGTGGAAACTGATGCAAAATATGCATTCAGTTCCTCTGCTACCTCTGTGTGTCTCTCATTACAATATCTCCAGAGTCATTTTCTATTGGTCCTATATATACCCTCAACTCCCTTTTACCTTTTACATACTTAAAAAAGCTTTTAGTATCTTCTTTGATATTAGTCGCCAGTTTCCTTTCATAATTCATCTTTTCCTTCCTAATGACCTTCTTAGTTTCCTTCAAGTTTTTAAATGCTCCCCAATCCTCTATCTTACCACTAGCTTTGGCTTCCTTGTATGCCCTCTCTGCAAGGGGCAGTGCCTCTCAAAGGTGGCATCCATTATTAAGGATCTCCATCACCCAAGACGTACCCTCTTCTCATTGTTACCTTCAGGAAGAAGGTACAGAAGCCTAAAGGTACACACTCAGCAATTCAGGAACAGCTTCTTCCTGTTTGCCATGTAATTCCTAAATTGGCATTTCATCCATGGACACTACCTCACTTTTTTGATATACAGTGGTATATTATTCCTGTTTTTGCACTATTTTTAATCTATTCAATATACACATGCTTACTGTAAGTGATTTATTTCTTTATTTTCTTTCTACATTGTCATGTATTGGATTGTACTGTTGTTGCTAAGTTAACAAATTTCATGACACATGTTGGTGTTAATAAATCTAATTCTGATTCTGAAATAGGAGAAGCCTATTGCAATGGCTATTGGCTTCTGCAACATTGCAACGCATTTTACTGTCACAAATACTCCTGAAAATACAATTACCTTATTACAATAATACACACAGTATGCTATTTGCATAGAGCATGCACATCAACGTGATCAGAAACTGATATACATGTAAATGCAGTGAAATAAAATGTGTGTACGTGAGGCTTTTATAACCTTTCTAAAACCTGTTCTGCCAGATGGCATCTGTCCTGCCCGAGCAAGATAGAACACTTAACAGCTTACATTGCGGGCAACATTTTAACTTGATTGAATTATGAATTGAAATAATAAATATAGGTGATTCAAAAGAATGGTGTGTGATAGGGTAACATCATGGTGATTGCCATGATCATTAGCACAAAATCCATAAGGTACACCCAAAAATATTCAGGAAACAAGATCTTTGTCTATTGTATTTATTATTTAATGATTTATTATCATTATCATTTTTTTCTGTTTTTATTATTTGTACTATTTGTTGGCCTGTGTACAATAGAAGTTTCTGTCCTTGTAGTGTGCAATTTTTCACTGATTCTGTTGTGTTTCTTCGTATTTACTGTGAATGCCCACAAGAAAATGAATCTCACAGTAGTATATAGTGACATATATGTACTTGGATAATAAATTTACTTTGAATTTTGAACTTTGGTGAGACTGCTCCTGGGGAAAAAAAAGGATATTCTTGCCATTGATGATGTGCAGCCTTGAGTGGTTCCAGTAGGTTTATCAAATGAGGAAAATATGAGCAGATTAGTTCTATATCCTACAGAGCTAAAAGAACTTACTAAAGCCTACAAAATACTAGGGCTTTGATGACTAGCTGGTGTTTCACCTGGCAGAGACGTTGACTGTCAGTGATCATATTTTAAGAATAAGTGGTAGGACTTTTAGGATTGAGCTGCAGGAAAATTTCTTCTTCCAGTAGGTGGTGGAGCTTTGTAATTCTTGGAGGTCTCAGTCATTGATATCAAGAGGTTTTTGGATCCTAATGGAATCATGGCATGTAGAAATGATGCAAGAAAACAGAACTGATGTCAATGATCCATCATGATCTTGATGAATGTCAGAGCAAGGTTGAAGAGCCAGGAGCTACTCCTACTCTGATGCTCATGTATGACTTCACAGCCATTTATTAGTCAAATAGCAGAAAAGAGACAAAGTTGTAGGGAGATGAACAAAGCAAATTCTGAACAGCCGATTTCTGACTTATGAAAACCTGATTTTTAATTTAATGTCCAAGGAATCAAAGTATTTCCCTTTGTAATGGGGTGTCATGGTTACATCGCAATCAGTGCGATGCTATTACACCTTGGGGCCTTATGGAATTTGGAGTTCAATTCTGGTGCTGTTCTGTAAGGAGCCTTCCCTGTGGAATGCAGGGGTTTTCCACAAGTGCTCTGATTTCCTCCCACAATCCTGGCAGGATACTTGGAGGAGCAGAGGGATCTGGAGGTACATGTCCACAGATCTCTGAAAGTTGCCTCACAGGTAGATAGGGTAGTTAAGAAAGCTTATGGAGTGTTAGCTTTCAGAAGTCGAGGGTTAGAGTTTAAGAGTCATGGGGTAATGATGCAGCTCTGTAAAATTCTGGTTAGGCCACACTTGGAATATTGTGTCTAGTGCTGGTCGCCTCACTATAGGAAGGATGTGGAAGCATTGGAAAGGGTACAGAGGAGATTTACCAGGATGTTGCCTGGTTTAGAGAGTATGCATTATGATCAGAGATTAAGGGAGCTAGGACTCTACTCTCTGGAAAGGAGGAGGATGAGAGGAGACATGATAGAGGTATACAAGGTATTAAGAGGAATAGATAGTGGACAGCCAACGCCTCTTCCCCAGGGGATCACTGCTCAATACAAGAGGACATGGCTTTAAGGTAAGGGGTGGAAAGTTCAAGGGGGATATTAGAGGAAGGTTTTTTACTCAGAGTAGTTGATGCGTGAGAATGCACTGTCTGAGTCAGTGGTGGAGGCAGATACACTAGTGAAATTTAAGAGACTACTAGACAGGTACATGGAGGAATTTAAGGTGGAGGGTTGTATGGGAGGCAGGGTTTAAGGGTTGGCACAACATTGTGGGTCGAAGGGCCTGTACTGTGCTGTATTGTTCTATGTTCTAATCCAAATAGGTACCAGGTAGGTTAATTGGTCATTGTAAATTATCCAGTGATTAGGTTAGGGTAAAATCGGGCTTGTGGAGTTGCTATAGAGATGTGGCTCATAGGGCTAGAAAGGCCTAACCAGTACTGTATCGTTAACTAATTAAGTCTAACCATATCCAATTTACAGCCATTTATATTTGCATTTCTTACATTCTTACTCTCACTCTTTGCAATTCTTTCCCTAAATTTGTCTGTATTTCTCTTTCCCATTAGTACTTCCTATTTTAGTTATACATTCATGGGTTGCGTATCAATGCACATCTAGGTCTAAGATATCATGCCCCTTTTTGCTGGTGTACAAGAAAGCAGTTGTTAGTGTTATGTTTTGTAACTCCACAAACTAATGGAACTAAAACTACAGGAGACAGGGATATTCATGTACTTAATTTCTTTTTCTTAGTAAGGCACTTACATATGATGAGGTGGCATGATAACCTATGGAATTCATGTACTTCTTGCATATCATTAAACAAACAAAGCATGCTTAATCAAACAATATATTTACAATATTAATTCAAATATTACTGAAATATTAAATACACTACAGTTAGCATAATGACTAGATTTCTGTTGTGCTATAAGGTTGTAAGTTTCAGGACACTTATCTGAATTTTTTTGATCCAGAGGAAGAAGGCTGCGGGTCAATGGCTGATTTTTCGGAGCGAAGGGTGTTTTTTACTTCTCAGGGTGAAAGAGAGGCAAGACTGCGCAGGCACGTGACGTCAGCCAGTAGTGCGTGAAAGGTTTAAAAAAAGACCACTGTATCCAGCGGACAGCGGAGTGAGAGGGTTACAGAGTGAGAGGGCTTTGGCTCAACGAGATTAGGTGGGGTAGGTTTAACTGTGTTAATAGCGGAAAGGAGGTAGTATGAGTGTGAGGTCAGTTTTCTGTGCTCGGTGTCAGATGTGTGGGGGTCCTAGAGTCTCCCAGCCTCCTGGACGGCCATATCTGCATCTTGTGTGTCGAGCTGCAGCTCCTGAGGGACAGAGTTAGGAAACTGGAGCTGCAGCTCAATGACCTTCGCCTGGTCAGGGAGAGCGAGGAGGTGATAGAAAGGAGTTATAGGCAGGTGCTCACACCGGGGCCAGGGGAAACAGACAAGTGGGTTACAATCAGGAGGGAAAAGGGGAAGAGTCAGGTTCTAGAGAGTACCCCTGCGGCTGTGCCCCTTGACAATAAGTACTCCTGTTTGAGTACTGCAGCAGAGTCTGGCCCTGTAGCTCAGAAGAGTAGGAAAGGGAAGAGGAAGGCAGCAGTGATAGGGGACTCTATAGTTAGAGGGTCAGACAGGTGATACTGTGGACGCAAGAAAGAAACTCAGATGGTAGTTTGCCTCCCAGGTGCCAAGGTCCTGGATGCTTCGAATCACGTCCAAGATATCCTGTAGTGGGAGGAAGAACAGCCAGAGGTCATAGTACATATTGGTACCAATGACATAGGTAGAAAAAGGGAAGAGGTCCTGAAAAAAGACTACAGGGAATTAGGAAGGAATTTAAGAAGCAGGACCGCAAAGCTGGTAATCTCGAGATTACTGCCTGTGCCACGCGACAGTGAGAATAGGAATAGGATGAGGTGGAGGACAAATGCGTGGCTGAGGGATTGGAGCAAGGGGCAGCGATTCAGATTTCTGGATCTTTGGGACACCTTTTGGGGCAGGTGTGACCTGTACAAAAAGGATGGGTTGCACTTGAAACACAGGGGTTCCAATATCCTGGCGGGGAAGTTTGCTAAGGCTACTAGGGAGAGTTTAAACTAGAATTGTTGGGGGGTGGGAACCGAACTGAAGAGACTGGGGAAGAGGAGGTTTGGCTCACAAATAGAGAAAGCTTGTAGACAGTGCGAGAGGGAGGATAGGCAGGTGATAGGGAAAGGACGTGCTTAGACCGAAGGTTTGAGATGTGTCTATTTTAACACAAGGCGTGTTGTGAACAAAATGGATGAGCTTAGAGCGTGTATTAGTACTTGGAGATATGATGTGGTAGCCATTACAGTGACTTGGATGGCTCAGGGACAGGAATGGTTATTCAAGTGCTGGGTTTTAGATGTTTCAGAAAGGACAGGGAGGCAAAAGAGGTGGGGGCGTGGCATTGTTGATCAGAGATAGTGTCACGGCTGCAGAAAAGGTGGACACCATGCAGGGATTGTCTACGGAGTCTCTGTGGGTGGAGGTTAGGAACAGGAAGGGGTCAATAACTTTACTGGGTGTTTTTTATAGGCTGCCCAATAGTAACAGGGTTATCAAGGAGCAGATAAGGAAACAGATCCTGGAAAGGTGTAATAATAACAGAGTTGTCGTGATGGGAGATTTAAATTTCCCAGATAGCGATTGGCATCTCCCTAGAGCAAGGGGTTTAGATGGGGTGGAGTTTGTTAGGTGTGTTCAGGAAGGTTTCTTGATACAATATGTAGATAAGCCTACAAGAAGAGAGGCTGTACTTGATTTGGTATTGGGAAGAGAACCTGGTCAGGTGTCAGATATCTCACTGGGAGAGCATTTTGGAGATAATGATCATAATTCTGTCTCCTTTACAATAGCATTGGAGAGAGATAGGAACAGGCAAGTTAGAAAAGTATTTAGGGGAATTATGAGGCTATCAGGCAGGAAATTGGAGGCTTAATTGGAAACAGATGTTCTCAGGGAAAAGTACGGAAGAAATGTAGCAAATATTCAGGGGATATTTGTGTGGAGTTCTGTTTATGTATGTTCCAATGAGACAGGGAAGTTATGGTAGGGTACAGGAACTGTGTACAAAGGCTGTAATAAATCTAGTCAAGAAGAAAAGCTTACAAAATGTTCAGAGAGCTAGGTAATGTTAGAGATCTAGAAGATTATAAGGCTAACAGGAAGGAGCTTAAGAAGGAAATTAGGAGAGCCAGAAGGGGCCATGAGAAGGCCTTGGCAGGCAGGATTAAGAAAAACCCCAAGGCATTCTACAAGTATGTGAAGAGCAAGAGGATAAGACATGAAAGAATAGGACCTATCAGGTGTGACAGTGGGGAAGTGTGTATGGAACTGGAGGAAATACCAGAGGTACTTAATGAATACTTCAGTATTCACTATGGAAAAGGATCTTGGTGATTGTAGTGATGACTTTCAGCAGACTGAAAAGCTTGAGCATGTAGATATTAGGGAAGAGGATGTGCTGGAGCTTTTGGAAAGCATCAAGTTGGATAAGTCACTGGGACCAAATGAGATGTACCCCAGGCTACTCTGGGAGGCGAGGGAAGAGATTGCTGAGCCTCTGGCAATGATCTTTGCATCATTAATGGGGACAGGAGAGGTTCTGGAGGATTGGAGGATTGCGAATGTTGTTCTTTTATTCAAGAAAGGGAGGAGAGATAGCCCAGGAAATTATAGACCAGTGAATCTTACCTCAGTGGTTGGTAAGTTGATGGAGAAGATCCTGAGAGGCAGGATTTATGAACATTTGGAGAGGTATAATATGATTAGGAATAGTCAGCATGGCTTTATCAAGGGCAGGTCGTGCCTTACAAGCCTGATTGAAGTTTTTGAGATGTGACTAAACACATTGAGAAAGGAAGAGTTGTAGATGTCATGTATATGGATTTCAGCAAGGCATTTGATAAGGTACACCATGCAAGGCTTATTGAGAAAGTAAAGAGACATGGGATCCAAGAGGACATTGCCTGTACCAACTTGTTTTTAACCGCTGGTAAAAAACTTTTAAGAGGGGAGGTGTCATGACCCCAGCCCCCTTCTTTGTGAGAATCGCAAGAGAGAGAGAGCCTTATGGTGTGGAATGCGGGCTGGCCGCTCAGTCAGACAAAAGCCTTGGACATAGCCATTGTCCTGGGAGACACCTTTGTGGAATAAGGAATGGGACTATGTGCAAAACCTCAGGGCAATGTGAGATGGGTGATGGGGGAAAGATCACCCCACCCCCACCCTGATTGACATCTACAACCCTGCCAGTCCAGATAAAAGGTGGGCTGCCGAGGCGGGGCCTCAGACGCACCAGAAGACACGCTAGAAATCCTGTGACAGCGTTTTGATAGCGACAGCTGGTGGTGGGGTTCGTGTGCGTCTTTTCCTTGCCTGGGATTGGCGACCTCACCACGGAAGAACGGCTTAGCTACAGGGGAGGCCACAGATGAGAGTCCATTTTCCCAATGAGACTTCCGACGAACCGAACTCCTACAGGTTGGAACACCTGTTGGGTAACTGTTTTATTCAATTCTCTCTCTCTCTTTCTAACAAAAGTGCACCAACGCGACACCACAACAGACGGCAGCTGGTGGAACTGCAGTGGCCGCAAGAGACTTTCAGATATACAGCGAACAATATATACATTACCCCTAGACAACGATAGAGCTTATTTCTGATTGATTATTACTATACCTGTGCTTTCCATACGTTTGTGCCCCTTTATAAATAAAAACGTTTGAAAATAGTAGCACCAGGCTTCAGTGGACCTATCTATCTTTGCTGGTAAGTCACCCGGTTACTGGGGAACGTAACACATGTATATGGATTTCAGCAAGGCATTTGATAAGGTACACCATGCAAGGCTTATTGAGAAAGTAAAGAGACATGGGATCCAAGAGGACATTGCTTTGTGGATCTAGAACTGGCTCGCCCACAGAAGGCAAAGAGTGCTTGTAGATGAGTCATGTTCTGCATGGAGGTCGGTCACCAGTGGTGTGCCTCAGGGATCTGTTCTGGGACCCTTACTCTTCGTGATTTTTATAAATGACCTGGAAGAGGAAGTGGAGGGAGTTGTTAGTAAGTTTGCTGATTCCACAAAGGTTGGGAGTGTTGTGGATAGTGTGGAGGGCTGTCAGAGGTTACAGCGGGACATTGATAGGATGCAAAACTGGGCTGCAAAGTGGCAGATGAAGTTCAACCCAGATAAGTGTGAAGTGGTTCATTTTGGTAGGCCAAACATGATGGCAGAATATAGTATTAATGGTAAGACTCTTAGCAGTGTGGAGGATCAGAGGGATCTTGGGGTCCGAGTTCATAGGACGTTCAAAGCAGCTGCGCAGGTTGACTCTGTGGTTAAGAAGGCGTATGGTGTATTGGTCCTCATCAATCATTGAATTGACTTTAGGAGCCGAGAGGTGATGTTGCAGCTATATAGGACCCTGGTCAGACTCCACTTGGAGTACTGTGCTCAATTCTGGTCACCTCTCTACAGGAAGGATGTGGAAGCCATAGAAAGCGTGCAGAGGAAATTTACAAGGATGTTGCCTGGATTGGGGAGCATGCCTTATGAGATTAGGTTGAGTAAACTCAGCCTTTTCTCCTTGGAGCGAAGGAGGATGAGAGCTGACCTGATAGAACTGTACAAGATGATGAGAAAGCATTGATCATGTGGATAGTCAGATGCTTTTTCCCAGAGCTGAAAAGGTTGCTACAAGAGGACACAGGTTTAAGGTGCTTGGGAGTAGGTACAGAGGAGGTGTCAGGGGTAAGTTTTTTTACTCAGAGTGGTGAATGTGTGGAATGGGCTGCCGGCAACAGTGGTGGAGGCGAATATGATAGTGTCTTTTAAGAGACATTTAGATAGGTACATGGGGCTTAGTAAAATAGAGGGTATAGGTAAGCCTAGTAATTTCTAAGGTAGGGACATGTTCAGCACAACTTTGTGGGCTGAAGGGCCTGTATTGTGCTGTAGGTTTTCTATGTTTCTGTGATATTGGTTTAATGATGACAAAGGAATGGTGACATATTGCTTAGAATATTACTAGGCGGTGATGTTGATCCATATTTGAATAACTTAACCACAATTTTGCTAACATTTCTTTCTTTTGTAATAATAACTCATATCGAAATTGTTCATATCATTCAGCTCTATATTTAGAATGCACCTCCAGTATAATCAGAATTATAGAAGTCCCTGAAGAAATATCCCTTCGTAGATTAGGGAGTTAATGTATGACTCCCTAATCTATGAAGGAATGATGAAAATATTTAATGAGGTCTGTACGAAAAATAGTTTGAATGAAGCCACAGGATTAGGGGAACCGAGAGATATTTGGATGACAGAAATCAAAGGGTGAAGATAAAAGTTCACAGGCGTGGAAGATGTGATAAGCAGTGTTCCATTATCGACATTGCTTTTATATAAGGGATTAAAATTCAGCTTTGATGAGCTAGTCTCCCTCCCCGTTTTGCCTTTCTATTGAAGTTAACTCAGGTCTACCTTTAAATACTCGGGATTAAGGAACTAAAGAATATTGATATTTGCTGATGTCATTGTTAGTGCAGCAAATAGTGAGAAGGGTTTGAAAAGGAACTAAATGTTCTTTGTAAACAAAACGGGACATAATTTATGATTAAAATTGGGGAAATGAAGTACCCCCGATTATAGGATTATTAATGGAAATGACAAAAATCACACCCTTTTGAGTGCATCATTACAAATTCAGGACTTTGAATGGATTAACAAGATCCTTAGTTTGCCTGTAATGGTACAGAAGGAAATATTAATCTTTAGTCCAATGCTAAATACAGGTGAGAGGACCAGTTACTGGATATGCAGCTCCAAGGCCTACCCATTTCTGCCCATGGTGTAGTATAGCTGCTGCTCTCTGGGATATGTGATGCTGTATGTTTACTAGCTCAGTGCCTTGGATGAGCGCCTTTCCCATGCTGGTTGGCATAGTAAGAGAGCTATTACAAAGGAATAAAGGTTTTGGATAATAAAGGCCTTTTCCAGAATGACGCTGCCAAATTGTCCCGGAACTGATATCAATGGCCTTAGAATACCTGCTCGCAAAGAAAGATGTCACTTGCACCTACTTTCCTGACCATTCTGGGAAGATCTCTCACCTGGCTGATCACATCTGAAAGTCAGTGTATAAGATTAAACAGGGGACCAGCTCGTTGCCTATTACACTCAGGAGGAGGGCTTGTGGCTTTTTGGGGCACCGGCGGTTGTTGGATTACTGTACTACGCTGGGGTTAACTATTGGCTTTACAGTACTGGGTCTTGTACTTTTGTGTTTTATATGTAGTTTAGTGGGGTGCTTACAAGTGTCATATTAGCTTGAAGGTTGAATTATAATGGTATTGTGACTTGCAATGGGTGGCTGTTATGTGGGGGTTAGTTTCCTTGTTGGTTGAAAGCTGCTTCTATCATGCTGGTCATCGATTGTCCCATTTGAAGTAAGCAGCAACTCTTTCTCATTAGTTGCCTTGTGAGTCACGGCACTAGTGTCCGGTTTCAGGTACCTCAGGGGTATCAGAACAGCATGTGCGGGAGGCTTAGTCTCTTTCCTTTTATCTCCAGGGACACCTCTTCACACTGAGGTTGTGACCAGTGCTGAAGAACCATTGAGAAAGCTCACTCCAGACTCGTACTCTTAGCTAAATATCTGTTGAATATCTAGTTTTGAAGTTTCTGGAACTTAGGGAGACTTAGATGTTTGATCGAATCTTTTACTGTTTTTAAATAAATGATAAATATGCTTATTTGTAATCAGTGTCTTCTGTCCCACTCACTAAACCCATGAAACTGCTTCTACATTACGTATTAACTGTGTTGGACTCTCATATTTGTCCTTTTGAAGTCAATGGTACCAATGGCTGATACACTTACAATATTTAGAATTCAAGAGCAAGACAGTAATGCTTTAGCTACAGTACAGTTAAAGGGATGTTGAAGAGACATTTTAACAATATAACATTCTCTGCAATAAATCATTGCTAAAGCAAACTCTAAAATCTGCTTGAAAGGCAAGCATGTCTATAATAAAAAATAGGATTCGATTGATGCCTCAAATGGAATATTGTACTCCATAGATTTGATGATATAAATGCATATTTCTTTGCCCTAATAGCAAATGGTTCTTTCAATTTACAATGTTTTTATTTGTGTAAGCAATCTTTGAAGTTTCCCGTTTCCTCAAGGAAAGATGAAATCTTGCAGCAAAAGAAGTACATTATGATCTTTAAGCAATTCACTATTCAATATCCATAAGTGGGAATTGCTCTTTGCAGTTCTGTTTGAAGCCCAGGATGGCAGCTTGCAGAATGTGTGTTAAGTGTTGCAGCTTGTGTACCAAGACATCCATAAGGCACTCAAGCTGACAAGTGAGCCAATCCAGTACAAAGCTTTTTACAATGAAATCTTGTTGACCTGCTGTTCTAGCAAAGATCAAAATCTGTATCTAGATGTATGTGCATGGGTGTGTGTGGGTGGGTGAGAGGGAGGAAAGGGGCTTGGTTTGCTGTTGATGTTTCGTTCTCTGTTGTGTTTTGTTTTGTTGTGTTCTGTGTTGTTCTGCCAAGCATGTGGGCATGCCACGTTTGCACTGGAATATGTGGCAACACCATGCAAGTTGACCCCTGCACATCCGGAGGTTGTGTTGGTTTTTGCAGCAAACGACGACTTCCACTAGATGTTTCGATGTACATGTGATAAATAAATCAAAAGATGAATCTGAAAGTCTCACTCTTCTGAAAGCCAGATGTATGTGATTACAAAAACTTAGATCTCTCACCCTCATTGCCAATAACATTTTTTTTCCTGACTTGTAGAGATTAGAATTTGGGGTGGGATCTAAACTCATCATGACATCTCTCTTTTTCCCTATTATGTATACAAAAAAGAAAGATAGTTGCATGAATACATTTTCCCACAGAATATTTCAAAGCACTTGAGAAGCTGTGTAGCACTTTTAAAGTTTAGGCTATGTTACAGTGTGCTGAACAAGACTGTCACGTGCTCAGCAAGCCGAAACAAACAGCAAATTTGATACTAGACCAATAACCTGTGTTTTAGCGATGCTGTTCAAAGGCTAAATATCATCAGCAAGGATTCTCCAGCTTTCATTCAGAATAGAGCTATAGCATTTTTTATACAAAGCCATTGACTGAGGGCATATATGCTACTTTTGACCACTAGATCAGGCTACTCGGCCCATCAATTCTGCTCCACCATTCCAACATGACTGATTTACTATTCCCTCTCAACCCCATTCTCGTGCCTTCACCATATAACGTTTGACGCCTTGTCTAATCAAGAACCAATCAACCTCTGCTTTAAATATACTCAATAATTTGGCTTCCACTGACGTTTGTGGCAATGAATTCAACAGATTCATTACCCTCTGGCTAAAGAAATTCCTCCTCCTCTTTGTCCTAAATGGATGGCCCTCTATTCTGAGGCTGTGCCTTCTGGTCTTGGACTCACCCCTGCAGGAAACATCCTCTCCACATCCATTCTATCTAGATCTTTCAATAATCGATAGGTTTCAATCAGATCCCCTTTCATTCTTCTAGACTCCAGTGAATACAGGCCCAGAGCCATCAAACTGCCTCATATGTTAACCCTTGATTCCCAGAATCATTCTCATGAGCCTCCTCTGGACCGTCTACAATGCCAGCACTTCTGTTCTTACATAAAGGACCTAAAACTGCTCATAATACTCCATGTAGTTTGATCAATGCCTTATTTAGCCACAGCATTATGCCTTTGGCTTTATATTCTAGTGCTCTCAGAAATAATACTAACAATGAATTTGCCTTCCTTACCACAGACTCAACCTGTAAATTAACATTTAGGGATTCCTGTACAAGAACTCCCAAGTCCCTTTGCACCTCTGATTTTTTTTTAAATTTTCTCCCTGTTTAGAAAATAATCTATGCCTTTACTCCTTCTATCAAAGTGCATGATCATACCCTTCCATACATTATATTCCATCTGCCATGTGTTTGCCCATTCTTCCAATCTGCATGAGTCCAATGCAGACTCCCGGCTTACTCAGCACTACCTGCTCTCCACCAACTTCAGATCATCTGCAAACCTGGCCAAAAAGTAATCAATTCCATCATCCAGATCATAGATAGATAATGTGAAAAGAGGCAGCCCCAACACCAATACCTGTGGAATACTACTAGTCACAGGCAACCAACCAGAAAGGACCTCTTTATTCCCACTCTTTGCCTCCTGTCAGTTGGCCAGTCTTTTATCTATGCTGGTAACTTTCCTGTAATGCCATGGGCTCTTATACAGCCTGATATGTGGCACCTTCTCAAAAACCTTCTTTTATGCTGCCTTTGGTTTCCCTTGTCAGCCATGGTTGTGCTATCCTTCCTTTAGAATACTTCTTCATCTTTAAGATATATCTACCCCGTGCCTTCTGAAACTCCAGCCATTATTATCCTTGAGGTTATCCCTACTTGTGTCCCCTTCCAATCAACTTTAGCCAGTTCCTCTCCCATGTATCTGTAATTCCCTTTACTCCATTATGATACTAATACATCTGACTTTAGCTCTTCCTTCTCGAACTGCAGGATGAATTCTAACATATTATGATTACAACTTCCTAAGGGTTCCTTTACATTAAGCTCCCTAATCAAATCTGTTTAATTACACAATACCTAATCCAGAATTGCCCTTCCCCTAGTGGGCTCAACCACTTTAAAAACCCATCTCATATGCATTCTACAAATTCCATCTCTTGGAATCCCGCACCAACCTGATTTTCCCAAACTACCTATCAGGATCTTAACACTATCCTGAAGAATTCTACATATTTTGATCCTAAGACACCTCTTTCTAAGGATTTTATTTCATTTTTTACTAACAGTGCCACCATACACCCTCTGTCTATCTGTCTGTTAGTTCAATACTATACATCTTTAGATATTAAACTCCCAACTATGATCATCTTTCAGCCATGATTTAGTGATGCCCATAATGTCACCCCTTCCAATCTCTAACTGTGTTACAAGATTATCTACCTTATCCATATGCAGTTGGCCCACCTTATCCATGGGGGATTGGTTCTGGGCCACCCTGAGGATACCAAAAAATGTGGATGCTCAAGTCCCTTATTTAACCTGTCTCAGTGCAGTGGTCTTTAGGATCCAGTGAAATCCCGGACCTTATTTAACCTGTCTTAGTGCGGTAGACTTTAGGACCCAGCGCAGCTCTGAATCTGCAGTGTTTCTATTCACAAAAATAATCACGATCACGATCGCAAATACAGGCAGACCCAAGTTACGAATGTCCGACTTACGAACAACTCGTACTTATGAACAGAAGGATCATGACGCTGTCTGCCATTTCAAGTCATTGTCGTTAGCACTGTGTTGAATGTGTAACTTCGTATTTGGCTTAGATATTTCTTAGCAAGATTCACCTTGACTCCACCTTTTCCAGTCAGCACCACTTGTCCTATTTAACCTGTCTCAGTGCAGGTGGACTTTTGGACCCGGGGGAGCAGAGGACCCACAGCTGCTGCTGAATCTGCAGTTTTCTGTTCCGTTGATGGAAAACGATCATGATTAAAACTGAAATAGAAATAATAAAGCGATCAGAAAGAGGTGAAATGCCATCAGTCGTTGGGAAAGCATTAGGCTACAGTCGGTCAACAATTGGAACAATTTTAAAGGATAAAGGATAAAGTGAGAATAATGGAGCATGTGAAAGGCCCTGCTCTGATGAAAGCTACAATTATTACGAAGCAATGCAGTGGTTTAATTATTGAAATACATAAGTTTCTTAAGTGTTTTATATGCATTGAAAGGTAAAATATATACTATATACTAAGACAAACGTTTGACTAACTGACACTGAATAATACCAGATGTACCTGTTCCGACTTACGTACAAATCCGACTTAAAGACGGGCTCAGGAACGGAACTCGTACGTAACCCGGGGACTGCCTGTACTTTTTAAACATCTCTAGATTACTTATAATACCTAATTTGTATAATAATACAAAGTGAATGCTATGTAAATAGTTATTATACTGTATTGTTTAGGGAATAATGCCAAGAAAATACAGTTTGTACATGCTCAAACCACGAGTGCTAGAGAGAGAACTTCCAGGATTTCCCGATCCACCGTTGGTTGAATCCGCGCATGCAGAACCAGCGGATAAGGAGGGCTGATTGTACTGCGTGCATTCAAATATAATACTGTCAGTTTTTATTCATCATCCTTTTTGATTCCCCCATGCTACACTTTAAGTCATACCACTAACTGCAATTTTGGCCTAATATCTGCAGTCCTTCTTCACAGTCTTACTACACACTGCATCTACTTGTATACCAATTGCACTATCCTTTGCCTCATCATTGCAATTTCCATCCCCCTAACAAATGTTTAATCCCACCACCATCACCTGAGTTCTAGCAAATCTGCCTGTAAGGATATTGGGCCATCTTGGGTTCAAATGTAACTCATCCTTTTTTGTACAGGTCATACCTTCCCCAGAAAAGACTTTAACAATCCACAAATCTGGAACCCTGACTCCTGCATCAAATGCACAGCCAAATCATCATCATCTTACTCTTTCTGGCATGCGGCACAGGCAGCAAATCCAGAGATTCTGTCATGGTCCCTTCTGGCAATTCCCCATCTTGCTATTACCTCCTTAACTGGGCCGTAATCCTCTCGTCTGATTTCCAGTCATTCCCAGTTCTACTAATTACAGCACACCTGGTTCCCATTAGCGAACATAGGAAAAAAACTCGGGCATCACACCCATGCTTTGCCAGTTCGTTGGTTAACTCCAGTGTGAGTAAACCTCATTTCCCGATTCCTTAGGACTGTCAGTTCTATGCTCTGCATCATTTCCTGGATACGTAAACCTTGTCTTCGTGTAAAGACTTCCCTGGATTCCGGTTCCCCTTTCGCGATGGTGCTAACGCCTCACGACTCTCCCTCCGCGCCTGGGTCCTGCACTTGAGTTCGTCCTCAGCCTCGCCCTTGCAACAGATTCTTACACTGGAGGTCCTGCTTTTCAACTTTCTACCTTAATCCCTATATTCTCTCATCAGGATCTCAAACCTTTTCCTACACATGTCATTAGTCCCAATATGTATCATGACTTCCTGCTGCTCACCCTCCCCATTTAGAATGCTGTGGACCCAGTCTGAGACATCGTGGACCCTGGCACCTGGAAGGCAACATACCATCCAGGTGTCTCTTTCACATCCACAGAATCTCCTGTCTGTTCCTTTAACCATGAAATCCCTTATCACTACTCTTCTCCCCACTTCCACTCTGAGCCACAGAGCCAGTTCAGTGCTAGACACCCATTCACTCTGGCTTCTCCCTGCTAAGTTGTTCCCTCCACAACAGCATCCAAAGAGGTACAGTATACTTATTGTTGAAGAGAATAGCCACAGAGGTACTCTGCACTGCCTGCCCATTCTCTTTCCCTCTCCTGATAGTCACCCAAGTACCTGCCCCCTGCAACTTAGGGGTGACTACTTCCCTACAACTCCTATCTACCTATCACTTCTTCATCCTCTGTGGAAGACTTAGTACGATCTCCAAGGAGCTGTAGCTTTATGCATGTCATGCAGATATAGCTATTGGGGAGACTGAAGGTCTTCCAGCATTCCCACTTCTCACACAAACAATATACCATTAACCTATGTGCAAATGGACAAAGAAAAAGAAAAATAACTTACTAGAAACTTATTGTGAGTCTCTGTCTGTTCTCACTGAAGCCTGTTAGGCCAAAGCATGACCACTCTAACAATAGCCACTCCTACAGTGGCCACTCCACTTCCACCTCACTGCTGTTAATTGGCCTTTGCCAAGTGCCTAAGAGATCATTATGATTGCAGCTCACTAAATATCCCGAAAGGCCCCGAGCTCTTTTGAAACCTTGCATTACCTCAGCCAAACAAGTGACTGACTACTTAATTTGATACCTTATCTGACAAACTGGATCTCCAACAGTGAAGTGTGCTGTGAAAAGTTTCTGGAATGGCATCCTCCACTCATACCCTCCTCTCTCTGCCACCTTTCTGACCTAAAAACAAGAGTGCAAATCATTGAACCATAGCTCATCTGTTGTTTGAAAGATTTAACAAATGTTTTAATGTAGTCAACCTGTAAAACACCAATTTAATCAACATCTTAGAGATATTCTTTGGGGATGGGAGAAGGATACTTTTCCTTTACAGCTATACTAACACACCAATATTCATGCTTGTAAATCATTTTCATTACTGTGGCTCAATCATTTTCTTTCTGTCGGTTATACACTTACATATTACTATATTACATGGGCTCATTTAACCAAATCTATGTTGGCTTAGAAATATTCCTTTACTGGGACCAATTCCACAGAAGCATGATTCAAGAAAACTGGACAGTTCAATTGCATTGCAAGTGTAGATGGTTTATTTAAAATACAGGGCCAATAGATCCAATCATAAACAAATGAATACCATTACATCTTTAAAATTAGTACAGTGGTCATGATTGCAAGTGAAAGCCATTATGGAGGAACTACATAAAAGCAAATTTTAAAAGCAATATCGTCTAAAAGCTGGTAAACTGAAATGAAACAAAGTATGCTGAACTAGAGTTAATGTTCCATATTGATGATCCTTATTCAGAATCTGACTCAGCTTCTGAAGTATTACCTCTTTTTCACTCTTCCCAGATGTTGCCTGGTCAACTAAATGTTTCCAACAATGATTTATACTAAAAATACTCCAATTCAAACTTTATTTTTGGCTTTATTCTGATGCTTCTTTGTGGTATTATGTATAATTTGCACTGCTGCCTATAAGGAGTTTGTACATTCTTCCCATGACCACGTGGGTTTCCTCCGGGTGCTCAGGTTTTCTTCAACAGTCCAAAGACATATCAGTTGGTAGGTTAATTGTTCTTTGTAAATTGACCTGTGATTAGGCTAGGATTAAATCTGGGGTATTGCTGGGCAGCATGGCTCAAAAGGCCACATTGTATCTCAATCAATCAACCAATAAATAAATAAATAAATAAAGTCTTGGAAACAGATTTAAAGTGAATGCACTTGTTGACATTTCTGCATCCACAACGGCTAAATAGAGATTACACAGGCATCAAGTCATAAAGTGATAGTTTTTATACAACACAGGGATGGTCCTTCAGCTCAATTCACTATGTTCAACAAATCATCTAACTGAGCTTGTTCAATAAGCCCTGTGTTTGACTCATCTCCCTCTAAATCTTTCCTATTAATGAACCAGCATAAACATCTTTAAATGAGTCATTCGACCTGTTTCTAAAACTTCTAGCAGCTTGTTTCCTGTAAATCATGTGTATTAAGACTCAGTGAAAAGATTATACTTCTCTTATTTTGCTCATAGGAGTATACTACTCAATGTTTATTGCAATTCTTTTATGTTATATTGTTGATTAAAGTTCTTCATTGTAGAATCCAACTTTCACTTCACAAGATTTCAAGCTTAATCTATTTTTTAAATAGATGAAAATGAATAATTTACTTTCTCAAATTCATATTATTATTACAAGTCATGTGAATATCACAATTGACAGGATCAACTGTTGCCCGTGGCTTGGTTGACAGCACACCCACCTCTGTCAGAAACTTGTGAGCTCAAGTCCCACTCTGGAGATCTGAGCACAAAAGCTTTGCTGACGTTCCTGTGGGATGAGGTGTCTTTTTGATGAAGCGTTAAACCAAAGCCTGTCTGTCCTCTCAATGGATTTAAAAGGCTGGAAGAAAATCAGAGGAGTTTTCTCCATTGTTTCAGAATTAATTTTCCCTTGATCTACATCAGCAAAATAGATTTGCTTGAAAGTTGTATACTT
This sequence comes from Hemitrygon akajei, assembly GCF_048418815.1. Classification (NCBI taxonomy): domain Eukaryota; kingdom Metazoa; phylum Chordata; class Chondrichthyes; order Myliobatiformes; family Dasyatidae; genus Hemitrygon; species Hemitrygon akajei. Next base: position 27,860,719 of record NC_133125.1, read on the forward strand.
CCTGATTTGATTTCAATGAAAAATCAAATGTAATTGAATATCACACAGAAAATATTGGTGGAGCTCAGGAGGTCAGTCAAGATCTTATAGAGAGAAATAAACATTCAACGTTTTGGGCTGAGTCTCTTCATCAGGACCCAGCTAGACAAAGGGTATTGGCCCGAAATGTCAACTATTTATTCCTCTCCGTAGAAGTTGCCTGACCTGGTAGGTTGCTCCAGAATATTGTGCATGTTTTGCAAGACATCCAGAAACTGCCAAATCTCTTGTGTTTGCAACTGAATGTCAGAAGCTTTACGTATGTTCTCCATGAAACTGATGAGTTCTCACATGGACCACATGAGGGCCTTCTGATCTCAAAATAAAGTGTCAACAATATAGGTCAGAGAAAAGAAGAAATTTATTCACCCAGAAGATAGTGAGTCTTGGAATTTATTGACCAAAGGAACTATAGAGATTCAGTCACTGAGTGTACTCACAGCAGACTGTAAGACTTCTGGAAATGAAGGGAACCAGAGGACACAAAATTAGTAGAGAAATGCATTCCTAAGGTAAAAGATTAGCCTTTACTCTTACTGAATGATAGCACAGGACAAGGAGCAGAATGGTCAACTCCTGTTTCCATTTATTATATTTTTATATTTATTAGGATTATTCTGGAGTTATGTGAATATAGCAGATATTATTTCGAACAATAACCAGTCTTCAGTTCTTAATGCAAATTGCAAATTGTAAGCAGTAAATTGAAATTAAAGACTCATTTGCAAATGAATAATACTATCTGTAAGAGAAATGCTTTACAAAATGGTGACTATGGGACAGTTGTATATGCCTCAGCCAAACATTGAGCAATGGGGTTGCGTTAATTGACCTGCATAAATCTAGGCAACTATGGGTTTCATCTGGCTCTCTGTCATCAGAAATATTAGAATATCTCTGCTAATTATTTTCTCCCAACAAAGGTGTTTGAATTTCAGAGGTGTCTTACCAATTGCAATGTACTTCTACTGTAAAATGTACCTTAAAAGAACCATTTATCAACCCAAAGTATTGAAGTAAACAATGTAATTGTAACTATTAAAACAGTATTGCATGACCTATTGTTAACTTTAATCTTAAGGTATAACAATCTGATATATTTTTGGGTTTGTAGGCCTCTACCATGACTGTCTCCACAAGAATGTCTGTCTGTCATGATGAAGACTCCAATATCACTAGCTTCATTGTCTCTCTGGTGACTTCGATCACAGACACACAATTTGGTGGGCTCATCAGTCTAAGGGGGTGAGCGTTTATTTTTAAAGAGTAGCACCTGTACTTAGGTCAATGGCCACAGAATTACAGGGTATCAAAGGGCATGGCAGAGAGAAGAACTGATAGATATAAAAGGTGTGTGTGTGTGTGTGTGTGTGTGTGTGTGTGTGTGTGTGTGTGTGTGTGTGTGTGTGTGTGTGTGTGTGTGTGTGTGTGTGTGTGTGTGTGTGTGTGTGTGTGTGTGTGTGTGTGTGTGTGTGTGTGTGTGTGTGTGTGTGTGTGTGTGTGTGTGTGTGTGTGTGTAGCACTGAATAGTTTGTTGAGACAGGTCCACCAGTTGCAAAAGGTGATTACTAACCGTTATTCGGTGGGCAACAGATGTGACTACTGAGGACACCTTGGCTGCATGAAAGATACCGTTTAGGGTGCCAGAGGATGTGTGTGTGTACACATTCAGAGAATTGTTTGTGTGTGGGAAAACCTGAAAATCAAAGTCGAGAGGCAATAGTGCAGAAATATTTAACTCGCTAAATAAAAGAGACAGAGCAACATCGTGGACCCAGTTATGAAGAGGGGAGCACTCACAAAGCATATAGTCCATAAACTAGGGATGGCTGAACAAGGTGGATTAAGACCTGGAGAGTGAAGAAACATTGACAGTGGTGGAAAAGCTAATCAAAGAGAAAGGAAGATAAGGCAGCAGTCATCCTATATCATGTACATTTGCAAGTGAGAGCAAAGTGTGTGAAATCACAGAGGAAATAGATTACAAATAGGTAGGCCTCTGTTAGTCTCGATAGACCATGTATTTGCACCTTGGAAAGTTTCCAGGGTGCAAGGTTGTATGGAAGACTGGCAGTTGCCCATTCTGCAAGTCTCCCCTCTCCACGCCACCAATGTTGTCCAAGGGAAGGGCATTAGGACCCATACAGCTTGACACCAGTGTCGTCGCAGAGCAATGTGTGTTTGCTCAAGGACACACACGCAGCCTCAGCCAAGGCTTGAACTAGCGACCTTCAGATCACTAGACGAATGCCTTAACCACTTGGTTATGTGCCAACAGAGATTACAAATACAGCTATGGAAGGAAAGAGATTAATACAGAGAACAGTATACAGGCAGAGTTGGGCAGCTTGAAGGAACAATTAGAATATACACAGAGAGAGACACACAGGTGAGAAACAGGTATAACATGCAAGAATGAATTAGTCATGGATCTGGGCAGACTGAGAAGTAAATGGGAAGTGTTAGACCAGGAAGCTGACAAATGGGAAAGTGCCAACAAACAGGAAAGGTTATACCCAATACTACCTGTTGGGATGGCACCTATAGAGACCAGGAAATGGCAGGTTCTTAACCACGATGATTCCAGCCTGCCTCTCAGTTTCGTGACCACCATCCACAGACCCTTCATCCCAGGAGAAAACAGAGCATTATGTCTGAATTGCCCTCCCTCAAAGTTGCATGAGGCAATGCAGAATTTTGGTGTAAGTTAAAAGAAATGATCGAAGTCCACCAGATGCAGCACAAAGAGATGCACGTATTGGTTAAAGCTAATTGCCCTCGAAATATGTGGGACAGTATGAGCACAGGGTTGCAGGATGTAACATGGGCAACTAGTGGGAATGGCATCAATGAGGAAAGATACTACAACTTTAAGGAAGAAGTAAGGCAGCAACTAGGAGGAGAGAGTAGCTGGGGAATGATAATGTCAGTTGTTCAGTAGGCTGATGGACCAGTGAAGAACAATGTAGAGTGAAGATACCAGGCCTATGAGGAATTCTCAGGGCTGGGCCTTCCAGGGAGGGATGATCCAGTCTTCCTGAAAATGCACAAGGTAGGACTGAGCTCAGCCCATATGGGGGTTTCAGACTTGGGGATAACAGTGGGACCCACCTACTCCACAATAGTGTCATGGGCCAGGGAAGGAATTGAAAGAGAGGGAAGAAAGGTTATACGGTGTCTCTGGCAGATGTGGATGCTGGGAAGCTTCAGAGATCTTGCTTTGTTTGAGCAGGGTACTTAGCAGTGGACTGCCACGCTAGACGTAGAAGGGCAGAGGAGATAGCATGTGACAGCTGTGGTCTCCTGCACCATGGTTGGAGACGGTGTCCTAATAGGGGAAGGAGGCATGGGAGTCACCAACCAAGACAGGCAGACACTACAACAGAAGCTCACTTCTCAAACTCAACAGTGCCCTCTCTGTCTAATCTGACCGCTGCCCAGATTATAGGGCTAGTAAAGGTAGCATCCAAGTGAGGCAAACAGCTATCAGCAGCCTCCATTGTCACCCACGAGTGCACACAGGAGCTTCTGCATCCGTAACTGGCCTACCCTTTCCCATGACTGGAGAGGCTATTTATCTTACAGGTATAAGGAGGAAAACAATCAGGTCAGAAAAATGTGCACCTCCACCACGAGCATCTCCATGAGAATATATGTTTGTCCAGATGAATAAAGATGTTCATGTCCACAACTCCAGTGCCTCACTGGTGACTTCAATCACAGTCACAACAATATTTATCCCATGTAGATCAGACTTGTCTAATGATAGTCCTACTACGTCCATAACTACCAGGTTCACCAGTAAACAAACAAATCCAATCCAATTATGTTGTCAACTAGTAGCCCACACTTCCCATCCTACCCACTCTGATCTATGACAGCTAAATGTTGCTCCAACCACTCTTCCTATTGGATAGTCTGAACCATTCCAATACCAGAACTCCCTTTCCCCTGGGCCTCTCTTCCCAGCAGCACCTCCCTAAAAGCCCACAGACTGGGCTGGTGATGCACCATCAATAACTCGCTCTGAGACGTAAAGGCGAGATATCGGCTTTTATTGACTGGAAGAAGGAACAAGCAGTGAGTGACCACTATACTACATCCTGGAGACAGAGGCCAGGCTCAGACCTCCATCACCTTTATACAGGGGTCTGTGGGAGGAGCCACAGGAGCAGTCATCAGGGGACGTGTCCAGACAGGTATATGTAGTTCACCACAGCTGGTTCCTTTCCTTCTCTGGAAAGGTGAAGCATACAATTGGAGGCTTTGATTGTGGAGTGCCTATTATCCTTTAGGCCTCATGTGCTACTGAATTTCACAGTGGTAGGCCCATGAACAAAGCATTCATTGTCTGGATGTGAACCAATTGCTCAATATGCCCTTTCAGGCAGCTTTCTCATCAAGGTCATATGTTTGCTGTAGGAGTTAGTCCTGCTCAAAAGTAGTTTCCAGTGTTTCCTTCAGTACAATAGTGAATTCACAAAACATATATGACTGTAGCATTTTTGAGACCTTGAGAAACAACACTATGTGAACGTTTCTTTAATCAGTTCAGCTGTTAAAAAGCAATGATTTGTACTCCTACACGGCTCAATTAAAATCTTAGCAATACTTCTTGAATGTATCACACTGAACATGACACTATAATGTCTCTGAAAGAGAAATGTCTCCTGCCTGAACATTTTTGAGATTTGTGTGGGCATTATCATTCTGAAAGCATGCCAACTGAAACATCTTATTCTCAGTTAAACTTAGTTCAGAAGACTGAAAGATTAACAAGGTTTTAAGAATTTAATAAAATAATGATTAAAACTGTTAATTGGGTTATTTAGTAATTTAGAACTACTACAAAAGAATCATTTAATGGAGTCATTCCAGTTCTTTTGTAAATAGTTTGTCTATCTCCACCTGTCATGGGATTAAGGATGGTATAAAATGGCATGACTCCCAATTGATAATCAATATTTCTTATGAATGTCTTCTTACAGATCATTCTCTTATAACTTCATATTAGTTGCCCTGTTTCATTTTCTTTCTTTTTGGAATTTAGATTTAGTTTGCATTGAGATAAACTGATACCCAAAGGCAAAATTTTCCTGAGTCTGCATCAAACAATGTTGGGATGCACTATCCCTTTCTATTCCATGTATCATCAATTATATTGATGAATTGTTTTGTTACTAAGACAGTAATTAATCAAGTATGGAATCAGGAAACACTAATAAACTTGAAATCAATAAAGATGAAATCTCCACTGCTGGAGATATTCTTGATCAAATAGAGGCTGGTATAGTCATTAGAGACCAAAGATAACTCTATGATTCTATGCAACACACATAAAATGCTGGAGAAACTTGACAGGCCAGGCAGCATCTCTGGAAAAGAGTAAACAGATAATGTTTCAGGCTGAAACCCATCTTCAGGACTCATGATTCTATGACTCTTTGCATATCCTGGAACCACCAGGATCCTGAACCAGCATGGATAACTTCACTCACCTCAACACTGAACTGATTCCACAACCTACAGACTCACTTTTAAGAACTCAGCAACACATGCTCTCAATATTATATATTTACTTTTTTATTATTTGCATAATTTGTCTTCTTTTGCACATTTGTCATTTGCCAGTCTTTGTTAGTTATAGTTTTTCATAAATTCTTTTGTATTTCTTTATTTTTCTTGCAAGAAAATGAATCTCAAGATGGTGACTTACAGAATGTGTACTTTGTCAATACATTTACATTGATCTTTGAACTTTGAAGCGAAAATATCAACATCAACTTCAGGAAATCATAGCAGCAATAAATTTTGTCATGGCCAAGACTGAAATGTCACCAGTATGGCAAGGCAACCACCCTAGGATCCCTTCGGGTGTGCATAAAAATTTCCAGACCAAAATATTTATATTTCAATAGCGACTTACCAATTAATTTTAACATTAGGAAATTCTAGAATTATGTTTGCACAACAGACATGATATATGCAGAATCTACGTAGAACTTCTATGTTGGTATTTTGTGTCCAGAATTTTGAGAATGATGTGGAAGGGCTGATTTTGAAGGTCAAGAGTAAGTAGCTTCATCTTGTTGTTGAAATTAATTATATAACGTCCCCCAGTCAGAACTTGCAAAGCCTTGGAATAATTCTACACCGTGAGCTCCAGAACCAGGAGTGCCCGGTTTTGGAGCTTCCTCCTTTCCTATGTTCAGCTGCACAGGAAAGGAGAAAGAAGAACAGAGAGCAATATGAATAGAGAATCAGAATTTAGGGAATAGACTGATGGATTCTGTGTCATAGAAGTGACTGAGGCTTGTGTGTGGCCTCCCTGGTGCCAAGTTCAAGAATGTCACTGAGTAGGTACAAAGCCTACTCAGGCCTGAATGGAGAAGGTGAGCACTCAGAGGTCATGGTACAGTCTCAGGCACCATTGCAGATGTAAGATCAGATTTCCAGAAAGTGAACCTGTGGAAAGCATGTAGTCCAGAGAGTGTCCAGAAGGCCATAAAATATGAGAGCTGAATTAGGCATTCAGCCTATCAAGTCTGCTTTGCCATTCGATCATTTAATTTCCCTCTCAAATTCATTTTGCTTTCTTCCTGTAATCTTTGACGCCCTTACTAGTCAAGACCCTATCAATTTCCAATTCATACATATATCCAGTGACTTTGAGAGAGACATATGTATATATACACATACAGATGTCTGTGGCAATGAATTCCACAGATTCACCACATTTTTGCTAAAGAAATTCCTTCTTGTCTTTGTTCCAAAGGGATATCCTTCTAATCTGAAGCGATTTCCTCTGTTCTTAGACTCTCCCACCACTGAAAACATTCTCTGCACATTCACTCCATCTAGGCCTTTCAATATTCAGTAGGTTTCAATGAGATCCTCCCTTCATTCTTCTAAACTCCAGCGAGTACAGGCCTGAGTCATCAAATGCTCCTCATACATCAATCCTCTCATTCCTGACCATGTCCTTAAGGTTCTATGCAGTTCAACTAGTGGAGATCTTTGCAGATAATATTAACACGCCTTGTTTTAAGCTGAAGTGATCACCTGCTTTAAGAAACACACACAAAATGCTGGAGGAACTCAGCAGGCCAGGCAGCATCTGTGATGCAAAAAATACAGCCAAAATTTCAGGCCAAGACCCTTCAGCAGGACTGGAGAAAAAGAGATGAGGAGTAGGTATTAAAGGTGGCAGAGAGGAGATAGAAACACCAGGTGATAGGTGAAGCTGGGAGGCGGAGGGATGAAGTAATGACTTGGGAAGTTGATTGGTGAAAGAGATACAGGGCTGGAGAAAGGGAAGTTTGATAGAAGAGAACAGAAGGCCATGGAAGAAAGAAAATGAGGGAGGAGCACCAGAGGAAGGTGATGGTCAAGCAAGGAGATAAGGTGACAGAGGGAAAAGGGGATGGGGAATGGTGAAGTGGTGGGGGGGGGGGGGGGAATATGCTGTTACCGGATGATTGAGAAATCAATGTTCATGCCATCTTGTTGGAGGCTATCTCTTTGTCTGCCCATCATCTTCCTCTGGTGTTTCTCCCCCTTTTCTTTCTTCCATGGCCCACTGTTCCCTCCTATTGGACTCCCCCCTTCTCCAGCCCTGTATCTCTTTCACCAATCAACTTCCCAACTCTTTACTTTATACCTCCCCATCCCAGTTTCATCTATCAGCTTGTGTTTCTCTCTCCCCTACCCCAGCTTTTATATCTATTTATAACGCCGACTGTACCTTTTTCCGTAGATGCTGCCTGGCCTGCTGCGTTCCTCCGGCATTTTTTTGTGTTGATTGGATTTCCAGCATCTGCAGGTTTTTCCATTTGTGGCCAGCTCTAAGAATATCTCTATTATCCTGATACCTAAGAAAAACAAACTAATGTGCCTTAACGACTACTGCTCAGTGGCTCTGAAATCCACCATCATGACATGCTTCAAGAGGCTTGTTATAGCACACATTAACTCTGACCTCCCAGAGAACCTCTCCTAACATCAAAACAGGTCCATTACTACACCTTTTCCCTTAAGCCTCTTTGAGGAAGATCTTACTATTAAAATTAAGTTTCAAGTACAGGAGCTTTAGTGTTGTACAGATGTAATTTGAGTTTAATGCTTGTGAATTTATTGAGAAACTGATTTCTGTATCCTACTCTACACTAATTGACTAATGTTTCTGTATTGGTTGAGTGAAGTAATTTACAGTTATTTAAAATAAGCAGAGAAAACAGAAAATATTTAGCAGATCAAGCATCATTGATCAAAAATGTTAATTCTGTTTCTCTCACAAGAGATACTGTCTGATTTACTACTGTTTTTTATATTTTCAGCAGTTATCACCATCTACATATTATTACTTGTAAATTACTATTCAGTTTACTATAATTTCTTATTCACTAAGTTCCAGTATCTGCATTTTTTTCTTTAAGATTATTTTTAAAATATTGTGCTTGTATTGGATCACATAAATGACAAAATGCTTGTATTTTAATGGTTGCACTGTTGGATTCTGGTAATTTTAATTCAACGTTCTTTAGGAAGTCAGGAAAGTGGCACAAAACTTGTTGCTTCATGATCATTTAATTAAGTATTAGTAGAACAAAGACTATTGAAAAATGGACGGTAACCGGAGCAGATGCTAGTAGCAGAACAAAGACTAAAAGCCAAAAATGGTGCTGCCTCATGGTCAGCTATTTTTATATTCCATAGAACAATAATTAAACAGTCAGATCCAACCGCACATTTTAAACTCTATTAATCAAATTGCATCAAAAATAATGTTCCTACAAAGAGCATTTTAAAGAAGTACATATTCCAAAGTATTACCCATGGCAGATTTTACTTCGCCAATATACAAGTAAGAATGCACAAACCTTTAGGGAAAACAGTCTTTTGAAAATAAAAGTTACTTGCACCCTAATTTCAGATTTTGTCCATAATTTTATACAGCAATGGTATAAAGGAAAGGTGAATCAGAGTCCGACCCAGGTTCAATATTATATAGAAACATAGAGTAACTACAGCACAATACAGGCCCTTTGGCCCACAATGCTGTACCGAACTTGTACATACTGTAGAAAATACTGTCGTGTCACAAAATTTACTGTTATGTGTATATGTGTATAAAGTTAAATTAAATAAGAAGTGTGAAAAGGGGAAAAATAGTGGTAGTGTTCTTGGGTTCAATGCCTGTTCAAAAATTTATTTTCTGAATAGAGTTTCAGAAGGGTAGAAACTATTCCTGAATCATTGACTGTGTGTCTTCAGGCTCCTGAACCTCCTCCCTGATGTCATCAATGAGAAGAGGGCATGTCCTAGGTGATGAGGGACCTTAATGATGGATGCTGCCTTTTTGAGACATTGCTCCTTGAGGATGTCCTAGACACTTCAGAAGCCAGTACCTATGATGGAGCTGTCTGAGTTTACCACTCTCTGCAGCTTATTTTCATCTTGTGTGCCCCCTCCCCAATACCAGATGGTGATACAGCCAATCAGAATGCTCTCCACAGTATATCTGTGAAAATTTGCGAGTGTCTTCGGTAACCAACCAACTCTCCTCAGACTCTTAATGAAATATAGTTGCTGTCATTCCTTCTTTGTAACTACATTGCTAGAGAAACATAGAAACATTGAAAACCTACAGTACAATACAGGCCCTTTGGCTCACAAAGTTGTGTTGAACATGTTCCTATTTTAGAAATTACTAGGCTTACCCATAGCCCTCTATTTTTCTAAGCTCCATGTACCTATCCAAAAGTCTCTTAAAAGACCCTATCGTATCCACCTCCACCACCGTTGCTGGCAGCCCATTCCATGCACACCATTCTCTGCATAAAAAACTTACCCCTGACATCTCCTCTGTATCTACTTCCCAGCACCTTAAACCTGTGTCCTCTTGTGGCAACCATATCAGCCCTGGAAAAAAGCCTCTGACTATCCACACATACAACGCCAACATGATACATTGGGACTAGCATAGATCCTCAGTGATGTGGACACCCAAGAACTTGAAATTGCTCATACTTTCCATTTTTGATCCTCTGATAAGGACGGGTGTGTGTTCTGTCGTCTTACCCTTTCTGAAGTCCACAATCAATTCTTTGGTCTTTGACTGGATGAACCATCCTTTAAGTACAGGTACGTGCTTTTATCTGTGAAGGAAGTGTGCTAAATTGTTTGCCATGTCCTGCAATGTTAGCAAAAAATCTAAACCACCCTGTGGAAGTAGCAATGATTTCACAGAATTTATGCAGGTCATCACAGAAGATTCAAAACAGCTGGTGCAGAATCTATAAGGATAATGGTAGAGTAGTAGTTAGCACAACAGTTTATAGTACCTATGAACTGGGTTCAGTTCCTGCTGCTGTCTGCAAGGTTTGTACATTCTCCACATGATCGCATAGAAACATAGAAAATAGGTGCAGGAGTAGGCCATTCGGCCATTTGAGCCTGCACCGCCATTCAGTATGATCATGGCTGATCATTCAACTCAGAACCCTGTGCCTGCTTTCTCTCCATACTCCCTGATCCCTTTAGCCACAAGGGCCATATCTAACTTCCTCTTAAATATAGCCAATGAACCGGCCTCAACTGTTTCCTGTGGCAGAGAATTCCACAGATTCACCACTCTCTATGTGAAGAAGTTTTTCCTCATCTCAGTCCTAAAAGGCTTCCCCTTTATCCTTAAACTGTGACCCCTCGTTCTGGACTTCCCCAACATCAGAAATAATCTTCCTGCATCTAGCCTGTCCAATCCCTTTAGAATTTTATACGTTTCAATAAGATCCCCACTCAATCGTCTAAGTTCCAGTGAGTATAAGCCTAGTCGATCCAGTCTTTCTTCATATGAAAGTCCTGCCATCCCAGGAATCAATCTGGTGAACCTTCTTTGTACTCCCTCTATGGCAAGAATGTCTTTCCTCAGATTAGGGGACCAAAACTGCACACAATACTCCAGCTGTGGTCTCACCAAGGCCTTGTACAACTGCAGTAGAACCTCCCTGCTCCTGTACTCAAATCCCTTTGCTATGAATGCCAACATACCATTTACCTTTATCACCGCCTGCTGTACCTGCATGCCCACCTTCAATGGCTGGTGTACAATGACACCCAAGTCTCGTTGCACCTCCCCTTTTCCTAATCGGCCACCATTCAGATAATAATCTGTTTTCCTGTTCTTGCAACCAAAGTGGATAACCTCACATTTATCCACATTAAATTGCATCTACCATGAATTTGCCCACTCACCTAACCTATCCAAGTCACCCTGCATCCTCTTTGCATCCTCCTCACAGCTAACACCACCGCCCAGCTTCATGTCATCCGCAAACTTGGAGATGCTGCATTTAATTCCCTTGGCTAAATCATTAATATATATTGCGAACAACTGGGGTCCCAGCACTGAGCCTTGCGGTACCCCACTAGTCACTGCCTGCCATTCTGAAAAGGTCCTGTTTACTCCCACTCTTTGCTTCCTGTCTGCCAACTAATTCTCTATCCACATCAATACCATACCCCCAATACCATGTGCTTTAAGTTTGCACACTAATCTCCTGTGTGGGACCTTGTCAAAAGCCTTTTGGAAAATCTAAATATACCACATCCACTGGCTCTCCCCATCCACTCTACTAGTTACATCTTCAAAAAATTCTATAAGATTCGTCAGACATGATTTTCCTTTCACAAATCCATGCTGACTTTGTCCAATGATTTCACCTCTTTCCAAATGTGCTGTTATCACATCTTTGATAACCGACTCTAGCATTTTCCCCACCACCGATGTCAGACTAACCGGTCTATAATTCCCCGGTTTCTCTCTCCCTTTTTAAAAAAGTGGGGTTACATTAGCCACCCTCCAATCCTCAGGAACTAATCCAGAATCTAAGGAGTTTTGAAAAATTATCACTAATGCAAATACTATTTCTTGGGCTACTTCCTTAAGCACTCTGGGATGCAGACCATCTGGCCCTGGGGATTTATCTGCCTTTAATCCCTTCAATTTACCTAACACCACTTCTCTACTAACATGTATTTCCCTCTGTTCCTCCATCTCACTAGACCTTCGGTCCCCTACTATTTCCGGAAGATTATTTATGTCCTCCTTAGTGAAGACAGAACCAAAGTAGTTATTCAATTGGTCTGCCATGTCCTTGTTCCCTATGATCAATTCATCTATTTCGGACTGTAAGGGACCTACATTTGTCTTGACCAATCTTTTTCTTTTCACATCTCTATAAAAGCTTTTACAGTCAGTTTTTATGTTCCCTGCCAGCTTTCTCTCATAATCTTTTTTCCCTTTCCTAATTAAGCCCTTTCTCCTCCTCTGCTGGTCTCCAAATTTCTCCCAGTCCTCAGGTGTGCCGCTTTTTTTGGCTAATTTATATGTTTCTTCTTTGGACTTGATACTATCCCTAATTTCCCTTGTCAGCCACGGGTGCACTACCTTCCCTGGTTTATTCTTCCTCCAAGTGCTCTGGTTTCCTCCCACAGTCCAAAGGTTGGCCTTATTTTTTTTAGTTGTGTTCTTTTGGGTTCCTTGCTTTGTGAATGCCTGTAAGAAAGCAAATCTCAAGGTTGTATAATTTATAAATTCTTTGATAATAAATTTGAAACTTTGAAATCATAAATAAATAAACAGTCCTAATGTGGACAAATTGGATGAGTATAGATAGCAAAAAGATTGCATGGACTTGGTAGGCTGTTTCTGTGCTATGTGATTGAAGATTTAAACAGCAGACATAAAACCTACAAAATACAGTCCTTATGTGGGCAAGTTAGGATGAGTGTTGTTGGCATGCATATGGTGGGAAAAGGACTTGTTTTCTGTGTAAAATGATTCTACAACCACAAACCATTATCTATTTTCTAATAATAAAGCAAGTTGTTAGTCTTGCTTGTCTCCATCACTATCAGATAGATGGCATGGCAAACACAGGCAAATTTGCTAATAAATCTGCATAATAATATTACTGTTTCATAATGTTATGGCTCATCATGGTTGGGTCAAACTTGCACTTGGACCTATTGCTCCTTCTGGACTATCTGTGAGTAATGGATATTCTGACATTGATAACCTGTCAATCTGTTTAATATTTAACATGCAGCTTTTTTGACTTTCAAGAAATATTTTGCTCATAATTTAGGTTGGCACATCATTAAACCGTGTTAACCAGAGTTCAAAAGGTTCAAAAAACATTATTAGAAATTGTCAGGAGTGTTTACATTCTTTGATGTCAAGTTCATTTTTAACTCTACTGAAGTATCCATTCCAATTTATTTTATTACTACATTTAAATTAACATAACTTCTGTCATATTTTTATTTACCTTAACTTGTTTAGAAGAAAAATTCCTTTTCCAAGGAAAACTTTCACGTATGCACACGTTCAGAACAAAGAAAAATTCTCTATTCCCGAAATTACCCTGATTTTTGGCAGAGGGACTTTGCTTATTTTTTGAAGTAGGATAATTACACCTTTGATTGTCCTATTATTAATCAGATGCAGAACAGTTGCACCTCCCTTGTTTACAGTTCACACTGATCAAATAAGTAATTACATGAGTTTGTTTTCATTCTAAAAAAAGTCTTCTTTTTCTGGCCAGAATTTTTACCCTTTGAACATTTGCAAGCAAGGTATGGAATGTTGTTTACATGTAAATTACTGACTGACAAAGTTAAGAGAATTCTTGTTGCAAAAGTTACAAATACTTCTTGTGAGTATCTTGGTATAATTAACAATTTTTTTTGTTAGAGACCATTTGCATTGCTATTGTAAATATATGAATTACAGTCGGCCCTCCTCATCCGCGGATTCAACCAACCGCAGATCGGGAAAACCCGGAAGTTCTCTCTCCAGCACTTGTTGCTTGAGCATGTACAGACTATTTTTTTCTTGTCATTATTCCCTAAACAATACAGTATAACAACTATTTACATAGCATTTACATTGTATTAGGTATTATAAGTAATCTAAAAATGACTTAAAAGTACAGGCAGTCCCTGGGTTATGAATGAGTTCCATTCCTGAGTCCGTCTTTAAGTCGGATTTGAAGTCGGAACAGGTACATCTGGTATTATTTAGCGTCAGTTAGTCAAACGTTTTTCTTAGTATGTAGTACATATTTTACCTTTCTATGCATATAAAACACTTAAGAAACATACGTATTTCAATAATTTCACCACTGCGTTGCTTAGTAATAATTGTAGCTTTCATCGGGATAGGGCCTTTCACATTCTCCATTAAAATTGTTCCGATCATTGACCGACTATAGCCTAATGCTTTTCCAATGACCGATGGCATTTCACTACTTTCCGATCGCTTTATTACTTCCACCTTATTTTCAATCGCGATCATGATTATTTTCGTGAACAGAAACACTGCGGCGCCAGGTCCTAATGTCCACTGCATGGAGACATGTTAAATAAAGTCTGGAGTAAGATTAAGAAATCTGACCAAAAACATTATTAATATACCTTTTCTGAGGTAAATTGTGTTAAGTTATCACTGCAAACATTAAAGGGGCGAGCGATGATGAGAGTTTGGGAGATGAGCAGAGGTGATGTATTGCAGAATCATTTTCAGATGGAGTTCTAATGCCTGTACAACTGGCCTGGGTGCAAGGTTGGACCTCTGGGCATTGCGAGGAGAAGCTGAGGCCAGGCAGAGAAGTTTTGATGCTCGTGTCACTGGCCTGGGTGCAATGTTGGGTCGCGCTGGGCGCAGAGCTGATTTGAACAGCTTGAGAGTGGCTACGGGCAGGATGAAGTAATCGAGGCCCAGAGCATGGTCTAGGCCCAGTACCTTTCATGGCAGCTGGGTCCTAGTGCGAGGTACGATCTGCTGTTTAGACAATTTAAATGTTGGCCAAGATCGAAACCGAGAGCTGATTTTGCTAGCTCTCCACAATGTCCTCTCCTCTCTTCAGGGTGCTGGAGCCTTTTGCTGCTCCATTTGCTTGTTCAATTTAAATGCCCTTCCAGGGTTTAATACAGGGTGTTAGGATCTGTGGCAAGAGCTGTTTTTGCTTGTTCTCGGTGATGGTCACTCCTCTCTCCATAGCACTGAAGCTATGAAGACTGCCCTGGATGCTGTGCTCCATGCTCGCTAATACGATGAACTGATAAGCGAGGCTTCAGGCCTACTCTGGGGTTTGGTTCTGAGGGCTCAAGTTTTGGTTTGAAATGCTGTTTGATTCAATTTTGCATGATTTGTGTTTTTGTGTTTGCACCTCAGGTGTTTTATCTTTATTTTTATTTTTATTCTTTTTTTGTTTAATTTGGTTCTTTTAGGCTTCTTGCAAACAAATTTCAAGGTATTATAACATACTTATTCTTTGACAAAAAATGTACTTTGAAACATATCTTTGAAAAAATTCTGATGATATTCCTGCTCTTAATTAACCCAAAATATAATTCCCACACTCGATTCTTAACTTCTACTTCCTAGATTCCTTGTGTATCAATGTGTATCAAAATGAGTATAATTTATCACTACCAAACTTCTAATTTCTGTTATTGCTAATTGCCGACGGGACATCAACCGTCTTGACTTCACCACACCCTGTTCCAATTCCAACCTCACTCCTTCCGAACACTCTGCTCTCTGCTCCCTCCTCACCAATCCCAACCTCACTATAAAACCTGCTGATAAGGGGGGAGCTGTTGTTGTCTGGCGTACTGACCTCTACCTGGCCGAGGCACAGCGACAACTCTCTGATACCTCCTCTTATTTACCCCTTGATCATGACCCCACTAAGGAGGACCAGACCATTGTCTCCTATACCATCACCAACATTATTAGCTCTGGGGATCTCCCATCCACTGCCACCAACCTCATAGTTCCCACACCCCGCACTTCCCGTTTCTACCTCCTACCCAAGATCCACAAACCTGCCTGTCCAGGTAGACCTATTGTCTCAGCTTGCTTCTGCCCCACTGAACTCATTTCTGCATACCTTGACACTGTCTTATCCCCCTTGTTCAATCTCTTCCCACCTATGTTTGTGACACTTCTCATGCTTTGAATTTTTTCAATGATTTTAAGTTCCCTGGCCCCCATTGTCTTATTTTCACCATGGACGTCCAGTCCCTATATACCTCCATCCCCCACCGAAATGATCTCGAAGCTCTTCGCTTTTTTTTGGATTCCAGACCTAACCAATTCCCCTCTACCACCACTCTCCTCCGTCTAGCGGAATTAGTCCTTTCTCTCAATAATTTCTCCTTTGGCTCCTCCCACTTCCTCCAAACCAAGGGTGTAGCCATGGGCACCCGTATGGGTCCCAGTTATGCCTGCCTTTTTGTTGGCTTTGTGGAACAGTCCGTGTTCCAAGCCTATACAGGTATCCATCCCCCTCTTTTCCTTCGCTACATCGACGACTGCATTGGCGCTGCATCCTGCACGCATGCTGAACTCGTCGACTTAATTAATTTTGCCTCCAACTTTCACCCTGCCCTCAAATTTACCTGGTCCATTTCCGACACCTCCCTCCCCTTTCTTGATCTTTCTGTCTCCATCTCTGGAGACAGCCTATCTACTGATATCTACTATAAGCCTACAGACTCTCACAGCTACCAGGACTATTCCTCTTCCCACCCTGTCTCTTGCAAAAAGGCTATCCCCTTCTCACAATTCCTCCGTCTCTGCTGCATCTGTTCTCAGGATGAGGCTTTTCATTCCAGGACGAAGGAGATGTCTTCCTTTTTTAAACAAAGGGGCTTCCCTTCGTCCACCATCAACTCTGCTCTCAAATGCATCTCTCCCATTTCCCGCACATCTGCCCTCACCCCATCCACCTGCCACCCCACTCGGGATAGGGTTCCCCTTGTCCTTATCTACCACCCCACCAGCCTCCAGGTCCAACATATAATTCTCCGTAACTTCCGCCACCTCCAACGGGATCCCACTACCAAACACATTTTTCCCTCTCCCCCCCCCTTTCTGCTTTTCGCAGGGATCGCTCCCTACACAACTCCCTTGTCCACTCGTCCCCCCCCCCCCATCCCTTCCCACCGATCTCCCTCCTGGCACTTATCCTTGTAAACGGAACAAGTGCTACACCTGCCCTTACACTTCCTCCCTCACCACCATTCAGGGCCCCAGACAGTCCTTCCAGGTGAGGCGACACTTCACCTGAGAGTCGGCTGGTGTGGTATACTGTGTCCGGTGCTCCCGGTGTGGCCTTTTATAGATAGATAGATAGATAGATACTTTATTCATCCCCATGGGGAAATTCAACTTTTTTCCAATGTCCCATACACTTGTTGTAGCAAAACTAATTACATACAATACTTAACTCAGTAAGAAAATATGATATGCATCTAAATCACTATCTCAAAAAGCATTAATAATAGCTTTTAAAAAAGTTCTTAAGTCCTGGCGGTAGACTTTGGTGAGTTTGCATTGGTGAGACCCGATGCAAACTGGGAGACCATTTCGCTGAACGCCTACGCTCGGTCCGCCAGAAAAAGCAGGATCTCCCAGTGGCCACACATTTTAATTCCACGTCACATTCCCATTCTGATATGTCTATCCATGGCCTCCTCTATTGTCAAAATGAATCCAAACTCAGGTTGGAGGAACAACACCTTATATACCGGCTGGGTAGCCTCCAACCTGATGGCATGAACATTGACCTCTCTAACTTCCGTTAATGCCCCCCTCCACTTCTTACCCCTTCCCTGACATATTTAGTTGTTTGCCTGTTCTCCATCTCCCTCTGGTGCTCCCCCCCCCCCCACCGTCTTTCTCCCGAGGCCTCCCGTCCCATGATCCTTTCCCTTCTCCAGCTCTGTATCACTTTCGCCAATCACCTTTCCAGCTCTTAGCTTCATCCCACCCCCTCCGGTCTTCTCCTATCATTTCACATTTCCCTCTCCCCCCACTACTTTCAAATCTCTTACTATCTTTCCTTTCGGTTAGTCCTGACGAAGGGTCTCGGCCCGAAACGTCGACAGCGCTTCTCCCTATAGATGCTGCCTGGCCTGCTGTGTTCCACCAGCATTTTGTGTGTGCTGTTGTTTGAATTTCCAGCATCTGCAGACTTCCTTGTGTTTGCGTTCTAATTTCTGTCCTTTGTTTCTTTTTCTCCCCATCTCATTTTCTGCTCTCCATACCTTCCTCGTCCATTTCTGTTCTGAACATACTGTTCAGATTCAGATCCGGTCCCTTGCAAACTCTCCCCAAAAACACTAATAAATGTGGATAATTTTCCATGCTCTTTTCAAGGTATTTCTGTCTGAATTACAACATATCAATTTATAACTGTGATACAATTGCTTAAAATTAACATATTCGATCAGTATTGGTCCATTGGCGCTTTCAAATTCCATACAGGTATTTGTGGAAATTTAAATGCAAGTATTTGAATAAATCTGCAGTAGAAAGGGGTTTAAAAAGCTCAGGTAAGGAAATGGTGACTATGAAACTACTGGATTATTATAAAATCCCATCAGGTTCACTGATATGCTTCATGAAGGGCAATTACCACCATGGCCTGGTTTGGCCTGTATGTGACCCCAGATCCACCCACACGGAGAAATTAGAGATCGACAAACATGTCAACATTTCCAGTGACATCCACATCTTAGCATGATCTTCTCATCACAAACTTCAACCTTGCACTCATTTATTCAGTCCCCTTTTTCTGTACTGTTTTCTGGTACTGAAAGTCATCCAGAAATTATATATGAGTCTTGCATATATATTTTTCTCAGGTCCCTGTAATCTGCCTGTAAGATCTTACCTTTCTGACCTCTACTGGTATTGAATTGAACAATGGACTCCATCTTTCTATTCTCCATCCACCAGTTCCCTAACTTTACTGAAGCTGTTTAGTGATATCATAACTCTGGAATATGGAAGCTTACTAACTACCCTGGAATCCTGTCTATTACTTTATGAATGCCAGCTGACTCCCAGTTACTGAATTCCTTCGCTAATATTGGTTCAGCCGCTGTCTTGCTCCCACCCTTTACAACTGCATCATCTATAGCTTAGCTCCGTGTGATTCACTTACTGGTCCCGTTGTTCAGGGGATAAAAAAAATAAGAAGATGAAATAAAATCAGTCAAAAGGAGGGATTTTGCTGCAGAGAGCACAATGAGAATTTAGTGAATAGCTTCTGATATTCAATTAAGCAGGTATAGTAAAAAAAAAAGCATAAAGACATTGTCTTAGACAGAATCACTTTCTGTGTTAAGTCTATTTTCTGGCAGATTGCTAAACAGGTTAAAACAGCTGGTTAGGCAATATTTGGAATTTTTTATTCTGGTCTGGTCATTTTGGATGCCATCTAATGGGAAGATGTGAAAGATTTGGATGGGTGCCCAAGAGGTTCAATAGGATGTTGCCTGAACGAGTGATATGTAGTGATTGGACAAACTTAAGTAGTTTTCTCTGGAACGGTGGAGGCTGAGAAGGGTAGTAGATAGTCAGAGGTTTTTGTTCCTTCCAGGGTGGAAATGTCAAATACGAGAGGGCATAGTTTTAGTGTGAAAGGGGTCAGTTTAAAGGGGATTTACGGGCAAGCTTTTACACAGGAAATAGACAGGGAACAGAGGCATATAGATCTTGTTTAGTCTGGTGGGATTAATTTATTTTGGCATAGTGAACACAGGAATAATGGACAAAAGGATCCATTACCATGCCATTCTATTCTGTGTTCTACATGTTCTAAATCCCCCACAGATTTAAATAAAAGTGGCAGCATCAATAACACAATCCATTCTCTCCTGAAGGGAACCAACGTTTGAAACTATGTCTTTAAGTGATGGGGTCCCACAGATATATACTAAAGTCAGCATGAATATTCCAAACGATGAAACATCTTCACTGTCTAACTTCCAGCGTTATCAACCAGCTCATTATTTCGCTGCTACTTCAATTCTGGAGTCTATCAGAATTTGCGATTCATGCATGTTATTGACTTATTTTTTCTTTAATAAAGGAGTTTTGCTGAACTCCGATTTAAAAAAAAATTCTGCACAACCAGAATTACAGAAAAGTAAGAATGCAAGAGGACCAACAAACTTATATAAAAGTTTACTTCACTGTAATCAAACAAACTTTTACTTGTGTTCACAAGGTTCTCTATGTCTTTGTTTAGCTTTAGCTTCTGAATAGGGCTGTGATTTTAAATCTCATTTTAGAAATTGATGTAGAGGGAGTGCTGTATTGCTGTGAGCACAACCTGTCGAATTTGATGTTAAAACTTTTCAAGTGAATGTTGGCAATCAGAAAATGCTCTTTCCATCTTGCTCTTCCTCAAGACCAAAAACAGATTAATTGTCCATTTGGTATGTTTGTGGAACCCTGCTGTATCTGTATGGCACTTCGACACACCAAGCAATTCACTTGTTCTAGGGTGACTTGGAGCAGCGGTTGAATGCTACATGTAACATGTTTGTTTTCGTTTTGACTCTCTTCTGGATTTTATTTAGAATATTTCCCACTGAAATGTAAAAATTTCAGTTGATATGCTCTTCACTTCTAAGTATGGCTTTCTGGTGGACCATGCTAATTCAATTAATTTTATAACCTGTAGCCAAAAATTTCACCTTTTTTGTATAAACATTAAAGAACTCTTTATTTATTGGTATTAAGCTTGAAAACTTGTTAAGTCAAACTCTATCCTTCACTGATGACCAATTTTTGCAAGTTCTTACTTTCCTTTAATTATCTTTCATCTTCACTTTAGAGCAGCAAAAACCCTGCAAATATGGTTAAATATTTTACAAAATATTGGGTGTTATTTTAAATTGTGATATGGAAAGTGGACATAGAGTATATGACTAGAACGTTTATAAGTCAAATAACAAATGGCATACTTTTGGAGTGAAGTCTTTTATTTATGTAAGTAAACACAAGGACCAACTTTCCTTCAGCAAACAATGAGATCAATGGTTGAGAATAGCTGAGGTGGCAGCAGTTGAGGGTAATGTGGTCAGTGGGCAATGGAAATGTTACCCAGATTCAGAAACAGTTGTTACATTCCAGTGATTGATCTGCGACCACTCAAGATCAATAATTCCAAAATTTAATGTAAACATGAAGTAACCATTGCAGGAAACAAACCGTTGTTTATGGCTGATATGAGATGAATAGGTTATATCAGGGTACTGATTAAATATATGAAATTGTGAATATTACTGTACATGATCAAGTCTTGTATATGTGAAGTTTGGGTCATAGAAACAGAAAATAGGAGCAGGAAGAAGTAATTTTGCCCATTGAATCTGCTTCACCATTCAACTGATTATTCATCTCAATATTCATTCAATCTCAGTTACTTTGAAGCTTATTTGCATCCTCTTCACAACTCAGACTCCCCCTTCAGTTTAGTGTTAAGGTAAACATTGAAATATTATGTTCTGCTCCATCCAATCATCAATATATATCCTGAATGACTAAGGCTCGAGGATTGATCCTAACAGTACTACCCTGAAAAAAGACAATTTCCTCTTTGTCAACCTGTTTTAAATCCATGCCATAACCCCTAGTTCTTTGCATGTTAATTTTACACACAAGCACTTTATCGAAAGCTTTCTCAAAACCCAAGAATGCTGCATCCGGTGGTTTTCTGTTATTATTTCTGTCAGTTATATCCTCAAAAATCTCCAGTGGGTCTGTCAAGCATAAAATCCATTTAACTTTGTCTCATTCTACTTCTGTTATCTCATCCTTAATTTACCCTCCAGCACATCTCTCCCCACTGATGTTAGGAAAGCTGGTCTAGAGTTTCCTATTTTCTCTCTCCCTTTTTGAAAAACTAACGTTACAATCTGCAGGAGTTATTCCATTTGATATCTGGAAAATAATAACCAAAACATTCATTATTTCCATGATCATGTCCTGGGATACAAATGATCAAACCTATGGATTTATTAGCTTTCTGGCACAATTGTTTGACTATATTACATCCTCATCTTTATGCAATTTATAGATCCCTAATCTTACTGGACAGTTACCAGTGCCCTAGTCATTAGTTACCAGTTACCAATGCCATTTTTCTGTATTATGAATTCTCCCTTTCAGATTGCAGGGAGTTATGATTGACTTTACTAATTTCTTTCCTTTTTACATTCTAACAGAAGAACAATGAGGCGATAACAAATATTTTAGTCCTCCTGTGGGCTGGAACTCTTCACTGATTCCCTCTCTCCACTGCATCTATGCATCTGTGAACAAATTGGTGATGATGTTCTTTGGGCCTGTGCTGTTATACCATATCTTTAGCTCTCACGTAGTTAGCTCCCACAAAAACGTGGCACCAGAGAATGAATGGCAAAATTTGCAACCTTTTGTCACAGAGCAACAACATTTTATATCTTCCAACACCATTTCTGTGAAGGAATCTCATCACAAATTTAGTCAAGGTGGCAGCAATGAATCTATGATTTCACAGATTTCCAATGTGATCTAATGTTACAAAGCTCTCCTTTTAATTTAACTTGGTGAATCTTAGGAACATCATGTAATCCAACTGCACTGAATTTCTAATTGCGATCAATTGCTTACCAGTTCAGTATCTTACCAAAGATAAAAGATAAATAAGAACTTTCAAATTCCCTTCATGCCAGAAGAAACTAAGCGAATGTGAATATAGAAATCTCCAGACCTTAATAACAATTTACACCAATACACCAATAAAGTATATACTCAAACAATGCAAAAGCTATCTCCTGTATGGATTGCACCTTCTATGGCTGGCAGTAGGAAGTGGTATAAGTTAAGAATAATAATGTAGAATGGTACTACCTCATAAGACCATAATATGACCTGACTTTTAATGCCAGGCTATTTCATGGCACAGTTCTGGTCAGATGGAAGTACGTCCTTAAATGGATCAAGGGATTTGTAAAGCTGGGTGTATCTAGGCAAGAAGGACCAAATCTACAGTTTATTTTCTGTCAGCAACAACTTTGTTTTGTCTACAGGTTTGATAGATAGTAGCATCTGAAATATTTCCAAAAAGCACGTTATTCATGTTCTAAAAAATACTCCATCTCAGCACCAGGAAAATTAATTTAGGCTATACTATGAGATTTGACATTCTGAGGGGAACTGTCTTAACGATATCTGTAGGTATTGGTTCATTGTGCTCCAGTCAATGCATTGGAAAATTAAAAATCCAGTTCCATCTGACGAAGTAAAGTCATATGAAATTATGATATCTTTGCATATTGAATTACCTGTATACTTTGTGATAAGGGATTGTTCTGCTTCAATTAATAACAACAGGACAGGACAATTAAAATCACTAAGTGCTGTTTTCCATTAATAATTTGTATGTTCTATGTTGGAATTATTAAGAATCCATTCAACCGAGATTTAAAAATACCATAAATTATGAAAATACTTAATAAATAAGTTATGCTGCTGGGCATGAAAACTTATTTTTTTTATTTTGGGAATTGTTTAAGACATTGTCTAGCAGTGGCTGAGGAATGTAAGATATTGCTGGAACTGATGAATTATAAATGCTTAATTCAGCAAAATTATATTCTGATAATGTATAAAACTATTCTTAAAGCCAAAGTAAGGTTTTAAAAACTTATTCTCTTAATTCTTTTAATTGAATTTTCAGGCAGAATGCAGTACAAGCTCAGTGAGTGTGTAGTTCAAACCATTTCTTCAGGTTCTTGAACTCTTAACCCTTTTCAATGTACTTTCCACTCTTAATTAATGGATGCAGGATAACCAGGCTTAGTTACTGCCACTAGCATTTTGCTGCCAGTATTAACAGTTTGTTGAGTAGGCAGTAGCACTGTTATGTTAAGGAAGATGTGGTTAGTGTAAGGGAAGTCTGAAGTGAAGCAATTCCTTAGCATTAGCTGTTACGCTCACCAGCTGCCCAGAAAAATAGTGCAGCTCAATGTTCCAGATGTGCTCTCGCTTACAAACTAGGCTTGGGTCCTGGCAAAGATCCCCGAAGAAAGCTTGAATCAGAATTGTTCGGGGTTTAGTGTCGAAATTCACTGTATGGTGGAGTCACAAAGAATCCATTGTGGAATGTTCACCTGCCGTTTTTACTCGACACACTGCTCAGCACGGTACTGATAATGAAGCAGTCTATTGTGGACATTGTGGCATCAGAAAAAGACGGACTAATCTATAGATTTGGCGATATTAAAATCATAGGACTGTGAATGGTTCCAGTTAGAAAAGTCCCAGAATGATATTAGCATAGCAATGCCTTCAATTATCAACACTTAGTAGAACAAATCACTTATTTGACAAAATCATGGCTGAGTTTGGGTACTATGTAATGATGGATGCCCTACAATCAATTTATTAAATGCAAAATCTCAATCAGATGTGTAAGGATATGCATGTGTCTGAGTTGGTGAGGTCACAAAATGTTCAGAAGGTTTGGAGCATCCAGTATGGTTGGAAAACAGTGGTACACTTGACAGGATTAAGTAACAAGATTATGTGACTTAAACAGCAGTAGGGAGGGAGTGAACATTTAGAGTGGCGAGCCAAGTGCAGATCAAAAATTCATTGAACTGTCCCTCATAAATGCTGCTGAAAATACACTGAATTAAAAATGTCGATATTTCATCATATCCTAATTTGTCCACTGTAGATGACAGAGAGCTTTGTGGAGTCTGGAAGTGAGATGCTCAACACATGACTCACAGCTTCTAATCAGCTCTTCTTACCACAGTATTTTTGTTGTGACCCAGTTAAATTTCTGGTCAATGGTGACTGCTATTCAGTCTTCCCCCAGATTATTAAGGCTGAAAGACCTAGTTTTGATGGAGTTATTAACTTTCAATGGCATAACCATTACCAGAAGTCAGACTCGCTCTTATTGGAAAAGGTCGTTGCTTAGTACTTGTGTTATACAAAAATGAAGACATGATATATATATATATATATGTATATGTATGAGGTATGCAAAAGTTTGGGCACTCCTGATCAATATTTCTGTTACCATGAATAGTTAAGTGAATAGAAGATAAACTGATCTCCAAAAGTTATAAAGTTAAAGGCAAAACATTCTTTTTAACATTTTAAGCAAGATTAGTGCATTATTTTTGTTTTGTACAACTTTAGAGTGAGAAAAAGGAAAGGAGCACCATGCGAAAGTTTGTGCACCCCAAGAGATTTGAGCTCTCAGATAACTTTTACCAAAATCTCAAACCTTAATTAGCTTGTTAGGGCTATGGCTTGTTCACAGTCATTGTTAGGAAAGGCCAGGTGATGCAAATTTCAAAGCTTTATAAACACCCTGACTCCTCAAACCTTGTACCAACAATCAGCAGCCACAAAGCAGGAGAAAGCTATAAGAAGATAGCAAAGTATTTTCAGGCAGCCGTTTCCTCAGTTCATAATGTAATTGAGAAATATCAGTTGACAGGAACGGTGGAGGTCAAGTTGAGGTCTGGAAGACCAAGAAAACTTTCCGAGAGAACTGCTCATAGGATTGCTAGAAAGGCAAATCAAAACCCCTGTATGAGTGCAAAAGACTTTCAGGGAGATTTAGCAGACTCTGGAGTGGTGTTGCACTGTTCTACTGTTCAGTGACTCCTGCACAAATATGATCTTCATGGAAGAGTCATCAGAAAGAAACCTTTCCTGCATCTTCACCACAAAATTCAGCATCAGAAGTTTGCAAAGGAACATCTAAACAAGCCTAATGCATTTTGGAAACAATTGCTGTGGACTGATGAAGTTAAAATAGAACTTTTTGGCCTCAATGAACAAAAGTATGTTTTGAGAAAAATGGGTGCAGAATTTCAAAGAACATGTCTCCAACTGTTAAGCATGGGGGTGGATCGATCATGCTTTGGGCTTGAGTTGCAGCCAATGGCATGGGGAACATTTCACTGGTAGAGGGAAGAATGAATTCAATTAAATATCAGCAAATTCGGGAAGCAAACATCACACCATCTGTAAAAAATCTGAAGATGAAAAGAGGATGGCTTCTACAACAGGGTAATGATCCTAAAGACACATCAAAATCCACAAAAGACTACCTCAAGAGGCACAAACTGAAGGTTTTGCCATGGCCCTCACAGTCCCCTGACCTAAACATCATCGAAAATCTGTAGATAGACCTCAAAAGAGCAGTGCACGCAAGACGGCCCAAGAATCTCACAGAACTAGAAGCCTTTTGCAAGGAAGAATGGGTGAAAATCCCCCAAACAAGAATTGAAGGACTCTTAGCTGGCTACAGGAAGTGTTTGCAAGCTGTGATATTTGCCAAAGGGGGTGTTACTAAGTACTGACAATGCAGGGTGCCCAGACTTTTGCTTCGGGCCCTTTTCCTTTCATATTATTTTGAAACAGTAAAAGATAGAAATGAAAAAGTAATCTTGCTTAAAATATTAAAGAAATGTGTCATCTTTAACTTTATGCCTTTTGGAAATCAGAACATAGAACACAGAACATAGTAAACCTTTAGCACCATACAAGCCCTTCAGCCCACAAAGTTGTGCCAAACGTGTCCCTACTTTAGAAATTACTAGGCTTACCTATAGTCCTCTATTTTTCTAAGCTCCATGTACCTATCCAAAAGTCTCTTAAAAGACCCTATTTTATCCGTTTCCACCACCGTTGCCGGCAGCCCATTCCACAAACTCCCCACTCTCTGAGTAAAAACTTACCCCTGACATCTTCTCTGTACCTACTCTCTAGCACCTTAAACCTGTGTTCTCTTGTGACAACCATTTCAGCCCTGGGAAAAAGCCTCTGACTATCCACACGTTCAATGCCTCTCATCATCTTATACACGTCTATCAGGTCACCTCTCATCCTCCGTCGCTCCAAGGAGAAAAGGCCAAGTTCACTCAACCTATTCTCATAAGACATGCTCCCCAATCTAGGCAACATCCTTGTAAATCTCCTCTACACCCTTTCTATGGCTCCACATCCTTCCTGTAGTGAGGCGAGCAGAACTGAGCACAGTACTCCAAGTGGGGTCTGACCGGGGTGCTATATAGCTGCAAGAGTACCTCTCGGTTCCCAAATTCAGTTCCATGATTGATGAAGGCCAATATGCCTTCTTAACCACAGTCAACCTGCGTAGCTGCTTTGAGCGTCCTAGATCCCTCTGATCTTCCACACTGCCCAGAGTCTTACCATTAATACTATATTCTGCCATCATATTTGACCTACCAAAATGAACCACTAAACACTTATCTGGGTTGAGCTCCATCTGGCACTTCTCAGCCCAGTTTTGCATCCTATCAATATCCTGCTGTAACCTCTGATAGCCCTCCACTCTATTTACAACACCTCCAACCTTTGTGTCATCAACAAACTTACTAATCCATCCCTCCATTTCCTTATCGAGGTCATTTATAAAAATCATGAAGAGTAAGGGTCCCAGAACAGATCCCTGAGGCACTCCACTGGTCACTGACCTCCATGCAGAATATGATCCCTCTGCAACCACTCGTTGCCTTCTGTGGGAAATCCAGTTCTGGATCCACAAAGCAATGCACCCTTGAATCCCATGCCTCCTTACTTTCTCAACAAGCCTTGCATGGGGTACCTTATCAAATGCCTTGCTGAAATCCATATACGCGACATCTACAGCTCTTCCTTTATCAATGTGTTTAGTCACATTCTCAAAAAATTCAATCAGGCTCGTAAGGCACGACCTGTCATTGATAAAGCCATGCTGACTATTCATAATCATATTATACCTCTTCAAATGTTCATAAATCCTGCCTCTCAGGATCTTTTCCATCAACTTACAAACCACTGAGGTAAGACTCACTGGTCTATAATTTCCTGGGCTGTCTCTTCTCCCTTTCTTGAATAAAGGAACAACATCTGCAACCCGCCAATCCTCTGGAACCTCTCCCATCCCCATTGATGATGCAAAGATCATCGCCAGAGGTTCAACAATCTCCTCCCTCACCTCCCACTGTAGCCTGGGGCACATCTCATCCGGTCCCGGCGACTTATCCAAATTGATGCTTTCCAAAAGCTCCAGCACATCCTCTTTCTTAATATCTACATGCTCAAGCTTTTCAGTCCGCTGCAAGTCATCACTACCATCACCAAGATCCCTTTCCATAGTGAATACTGAAGCAAAGTATTCAATAAATACCTCTGCTATTTCCTCCGGTTCCATGCACACTTTCCCACTGTCACACTTGATAGGCCCTTTTTTTTCTCCTCCTGCTCTGTGTTATCCTCCTGCTCTTCACATTCTTGTAGAATGTCTTGGGGTTTTCCTTAATTCTGCCCACCAAGGCCTTCTCATGGCTCCTTCATGCAGTTTTGGTCCCCTAATCTGAGGAAAGACATTCTTGCCATAGAGGGAGTACAGAGAAGGTTCACCAGATTAATTCCTGGGATGGCAGGACTTTCATATGAAGAAAGATTGGATTGACTAGGCGTATATTCACTGGAATTTAGAAGATTGAAGGGGGATCTTATCGAAACATATAAAATTCTAAAGGGATTGGACAGGCTAGATGCAGGAAGATTGTTTCCGGTGTTGGGGAAGTCCAGAACGAGAGGTCACAATTTAAGGATAATGGGGAAGCCTGTTAGGACCAAGATGAGGAAAAACTTCTTCACACAGAATGGTGAATCGGTGGAATTCTCTGCCACAGGAAACAGTTGAGGCCGGTTCATTGGCTATATTTAAGAGGAAGTTAGATATGGTCCTTGTGGCTAAAGGGATCGGGGGGTATGGAGAGAAAGCAGGTACAGGGTTCTGAGTTGGATGATCAGCCATGATCATACTGAATGGTGGTGCAGGCTCGAAGGGCTGAATGGCCTACTCCTGCACCTTTTTTTAATGTTTTTATGTTTCTGGGTTTCCTAATTTCCTTCTTAAGCTCCTTCCTGTTAGCCTTATAATCTCCTAGATCTCTAACGTTACCTAGCTCTCTAAAACTTTTGTAAGCTTTTCTTTTCTTCTTGACTAGATTTATTACAGCCTTTGTACATAGTTCCTGTACCCTACCATAACTTCCCTGTCGCATTGGAACATACCTATGCAGAACTCCACATAAATATTCCCTAAACATTTGCCACATTTCTTCCACACTTTTCCCTGAGAACATCTGTTTCCAAATTCCTGCCTGACAGCCTCAAGGTTCCCCTTACTTGAATGAAATGCTTTTCTAACTTGTCTGTTCCTATCTCTCTCCAATGCTATTGTAAAGGAGATAGAATTATGATCACTATCTCCAAAATTTTCTCCCACTGAGAGATCCGACACCTGACCAGGTGCATTTCCCAATACCAAATCAAATACAGTCCCTCCTCTTGTATGCATATCTACATATTCTGTCAAGAAACCTTCCTGAACACACCTAACAAACTCCACCCCATCGAAACCCCTTGCTCTAGGGCATATATGTCAACCTCAAGGCCCGCGGGCCAAATCCGGCCCGCGGTGGAATTATCTTTGGCCCGCGAGATAATATCTAATTACTATTAAAGCTGGCCCCAGTAATCGAAGCGCCTATGGCATATGATATGGCTAATGCTGAGTTTATTCAGGTACCAGGTTTTCAGGGTTTTTAGTGTTTATTCGGCAGTCTTCTTCATAATAAACGGAATTTGTAAAGTGAAACACTTTGTAGTTATAGCAGAGACTGAGACACATGAGAGCAGGCTGAAAAAACGGAGGCAACGAAAGCTGCGTTCGCACGCGTCCGACTGATCCGGCCCGCATGAAGCTGCATTTTGCTCAATCAGGCCCGTGACCTAAAATGAGTTTGACACCCCTGCTCTAGGGAGATCCCAATCGATATTTGGGAAATTAAAATCTCCCATCATGACAACTTATTATTACACCTTTCCAGGATCTGTTTCCCTATCTGCTCCTCGATAGGGAAATGGATCCTATGTCGAGGAGCAGATAGGAATCTGCTACTATTATCTGTTACTATTGGGCAGCCTATAAAAAACACCCGGTAAAGTTATTGACCCTTCATGTTTCTAACATCCACCCACAGAGACTCCGCAGACAATCCCTCCATGGTGTCCACCTTTTCTGCAGCCACGACACTATCTCTGATCAACAATGCCACTGTTGATCAGGTCATCTTTTACTCGCTTAGCTATTGACAGTAACAGAAGTTTTGACCGGGGGTGCCCAAATTTTTCATGCCACTGTACATATTCTGCAGATGCTGGAAATCTTGACCAATACACACAAAATGCTGGAGGAACTCAGCAGGTTAGGCAGCATCTGTGGGAGGAAATAGACAGTCTACATTTCAGACCAGGACCCTTCATCAGGACTGGAAAAGTACCCTCATAAGATGTTGCCTAACCTGTTGAGTTCCTCCAGCATTTAGTGTGTGTTATACAAATATAACTTGCCACTTTTCAACCCATGCTGGAATGTCAGTTGGATCCTCATCTATACAATGGTTGGAATAACTTCATTAACTGAGAATTTATGAATTGAATTGAACATTAACACATATCCCCAATTCTGACCTCATTCAGTTGATATTCATGAAGAGCTATAAATACCTAATATTAGAGGCTAGTTCATTGTCATAAGGAACTCCTGTAGCAAAGTCCTGAGGTTGAAATAATCAATACCCATAATCACAACAAAGATTGTTGCAATGAATAGGACACAAATCATTTTTCCCTTGATTCTATTGACTTCAGTTTGACGCAGACTCTATGGTGTCATGCTCAATGAACTGTTAGCCTGATGTCAGAACAATCGATCGTACTTTGCTTTTGGAATTCAACTCTTTTGTCCTTGTTTGGATTAAATTTGGAACATGGTCTGGAGCCCAGAAACCTGAGCAAAGTCCAAGCAAGTTTTGATTTAAAATGTAACTTCCATTGAATAAAAATATTGGTTGGGAAGTTATGAACAAAGGAAACCAATGGCATGATTAAAAAGTGGCTTTGCAAGGTAAGGAGGCAGAGGCATGTAGAGGGAAGTAGGTTGATGTGGGATCAAACAGCTGAACGCTTTGCCACAGAACATGACAAAGTAGGGAGATGGAGGAATGGAACATTCAGAAAGATTGAGGATATTATAGATTTTTAAGGAGACAACGTTAAGGGGAAGATTATAGAAAAGGACTGCAATTGTTGGCTGTCCTGCCACCATTGATTGCACAGGAGTGTGCTACATGCTGAAGGACTTTGTATTGACTTCAGCACAAATTAGTATATTGCCCTTTCGAGTTTAGCAGGACTGAGAGCAGAATCAAACAAGTTTCTAGGAGAGTGAGGAGGAGGAAGTTCCAAATGATACTCAGCAGAAGGTCATATTCAACTAGTGTTATCAAAAAAACACTCAGAACCAGATTTTAATCTTTAGTGTTCCAGATAAAGTCATTTGTTGCACACACCTGATGCTCTTGAGTAGGGTAATCCCTTCCTAATCATGTGTTCTTTTTGGTGAAGGTGGTCCCACACTGCTGTATATAGTCATTCTGGGAGTTCGATCATTGATGAAAAACTGATGATACACTAAAAAGAGTGGTAGTCATTTCAAGAAGTTGTTGAAGTTGTTGTTGTTTTCCTGCACCTCCTTCTTTGCCCTTGTTGGTAGAGATTGTAGGTTGTTGAGGTTTCCTGAATCAGTGCATTTTTCTACCTTGTATCCACTGTGCACAATTAGTGGAGAGGAAGAATGTTTATGGTAGTTTATGGAGTTGTAATAATGTGGGTAGCTTTGCCTGAATGGATATTTTATTAGCAATATAACCATTCATTTCTGATATGCAGTGTTTGGTCAAAATAAGATTCTCTGCTCCCAGTAGCCGTATTGATTGAGAGCAAATCAATTAGTTCTGGAGGTTTAAGTTGTAGCTTTGAACTGGCGTGAGGTCCAATGAATTATCCAGGCTATTGTAAGAAATAATCTTCAAACCTTGAGAAGATAATGTGAGGAGAATTATGGCACTTTGAGAGAGTATTGGGAAGTCTTGCTCCCCTGTCAATTTTATTGGGTCTGGTTAAAAATGCTGTCCAACTAGTGTTAATTAAGTTGTAAATCTGCTTCAAAGCTCGTCTTCTGCTTGGCAACTCATATCATTGAATTTATTAATTTAATTTTTTGCAGATGGTACAGTGCACCAGCTTGTTAGAAATAAAGAACAAATGTAGTTTAACCCTTATTACACCAGCCTCATGAAATCCAACACGGTATACACCTTCTTATACCCTTTAGCTTGGGTCAGGGATGTTTGGTTTAACTACATACGCTTGCTGCAGTGCATTATTGGAAAGTATATCATTACAATCAAAACATTGTAATATTAAAAGAAGTCATTTTCTTCATACTTCACTGCTTCTATAAAACAATGGATCAAAGATGGATCAGCCATAATATTACAGCTGTTGTGGGCATAATTGACGCAGTATGGCTACCACCTTTGACAATCTGGTAGTAGTCATTTTATGAAAATATAACTCAATTTAAAAGCAGCTGTAGTGCATTTAATATTTGAGTAATATATTGTTTGATTGAGTGTTCTTTTTTGTTTAAATAATTTACTGCAGGTTATATGCAAAATTATGCATCTGGCATATGTCATACCTGTGCACTTCACACAAAATAAAAAAGGAAGTAGACACACATCTCCCAGATCCATGTATTTTTTTCAAATAGTTATTGAGCTACTGAACATAACAATGGTGATGAAAACGTTTTAAAATTAAACCAAGAGGACTACCTACTTGTTGAAGTGCAGTGAGATGTTAGAATTTTAAAAAGAAGTGCAGCATGTTTTTACTTCAAATGGGAGAAAGAGACGATAGAAGTAAAAATAAGTGCAGCATGCTTTTTTCTTCGGAAGGGGAGAGAAAGATGGTCAAGTTAAACAAAAGACAGAAAAAAGATGGAAGTCACAGGTTCACAAACCATCAGCAGCAGGTGATAATAAAAATAAATTTTAAAAAAGCAGCAATGGCTATAGTAGACACATTCAATTGCACAACAGACAACTGGATCATTTGTATGGAACAAACTGAGCAATATATTGAAGAAAAGATGAGATAGCCAATGAAAAGCAAGTGCCAGTTCTGCTGCGTGCAACTGGTGGAAAAAAATAGTTTGCTTTGAAGTTTAACTGCTCCAAATAATCAACTGAAATGAGATTTGCTGATATTGTGAAAGTAATGCAGGAATATTTACAGTGCCTACAGAAAGTATTCACACCCCTTGGAAGTTTTCATGTTTTATTGTTTTACAACATTGAATCACAAAGAATTTAATTTAGCTTTTTTTTACTCTGATCAACAGAAAAAGACTTTCATGTCAGTGAAAACAGATCGTTATGGTGATCTAAATTAATTACAAATATAAAGCACAAAATAATTGATTGCCTAAGTATTCACCCCCTTCAAGTCAGCATTTAGTAGATGCAACTTTGGCAGCAATAACAGCCTTCAGTCTGTGGGGATAGGCATCTATCAGCTTTGCACATCATTGCTATTTTTATATCAGCATTGCTATGTTTCCCCATTCTTCTTTACAAAACTGCTCAAGCTGTGTCAGATTGCATGGGGATCTTGAGTGAACATCCCTTTTCAAGTACAGCCACAAATTCTCAATTGGATTGAGGTCTGGATTCCAACTTGGCCACTCTAGGACATTAAATTTGCTGTCTTTATGTCATTCCTGTGTAACTTGGGCTTTTTGCTTGGAGTCATTGTCTTGCTGGAAAACAAATCTTCTTCCAAGTCACAGTTGTCTTGTAGACTGCATTAGGTTTTCCCTCCAAGATTTCCCTGTATTTCACTGCATTCATTTTACCCTCTGCCTTCACAATCCTTCCATGCCCTGCTCCAGTGAAGCATCCCCATCAGCATACTTCATGGTAGGGATGGCACGTTTTTAATGATGTGTAGTATTGGGTTTATTGCCAAACATTGTGTTTAGTCTGATGGCCATAAAACTCAATTTTGCTTTCAGATGACTATAGAACCTTCTTTCAGTTGACTTCAGAGTCTCCCACATGCCTGCTGGCAAACTCTAGCCAAGACTTCATATGAGTATTTTTCAACAGTGGCTCTCTCTTTGCTACTCTCCCATAAGGCTGCAACTGGTGAAGCACCCAGGCAACCTGTTGTTGTTTGCGCAGTCTCTCCTATCTGAGCCACCGAAGCTTGTAACTCCTCCAGAGCTGTAACAGGTCTCTCGCTGGCCTCCCTCACTAGTCCCTTTCTTGCATGGTTTCTCTGTTTTTGAGGATGGCCTGGTCTCGACAGATTTACAGCTGTGCCACCTTCTTTCCACTTCTTGATGATTGACTTAACTGTACTCCAAGGGATATTCAATGACTTGGAAATTTTCGTATCCATCTCCTGACTCGTGCTTTTCAATAGCCATTTTGCCAAATTTCTTGGAGTGTTCTTTTGATTGATGGTGTAGTTTTTACCAGGATGCTGACTCACTAGCAGTTGGACCTTCCAGATACAGGAGTACTTTTGCTACAATCAATTGAAACACCTTGACTGCACACAGTGATCTCCAATGAATCATGTGACTTCTAAAATCAATTGGCTGGATCAATCATGCTTTGGTGTGTCATATTAAAAGGGATGAATTCTTATCCAATCAATTATTTTGCATTTTATATCTGTAATTAATTTAGATCACTTTGTAGAGATCTGTTTTCACTTTGACATTAAAGAGTCTTTTTCTGTTGATCAGTGTCAGAAAAAGCTAGATTTAATCCACTGTGATTCTATGTTGTAAAACAATAAAAACTTTGGGGGGGGGGGGTGTTGAATACTCTTTATAGGCACTGAACTAATGAAAATATCCGAGCATTGTCAGTCAATGATGTGCTGAATGATACACTGAGAGATCACTTAGCCTGTGGCATCTTAAAAGAAAACATTAAAGAGCGGCTCTGAACAGAAGCACGGCCATATTTAAAACAGCAGTTGAAATTGCTGTATCTATGGAATCTGCAGTCAAGGAATGAAAGAGAACATGAACAAATTGAAATGTCTAAACAGAAACCTGCCTTGTTGAAGAAATAGTGTTACTGTTGTGGTAGGTGCTCACATATACCAGACCAATGCAGGCTTAAAAACAAAACTCCCAGAAAATGCAACAAAGACACAAATAAATGGACTGCACAGAGAAGAGATGAAAATTCTAACAGTGGCATATGCCTCAAGGCCAAAGAATGTGTCACAGTTGTGGCCCTTTTTAGGATTTGTCAATTACTATAACAAGTTCCTGCTGAACTTCAATAGTTCCATTCAATAATACAGAATGTTTACAATATACAACTTGAAATTTTTGTTCTTCACAGACATCCCTGAAAACAGAAGAGTGCCCCGAAAAAGGAGTGATATTAAAAAAAAGTTAGATCCCCAAAGGCCCCCCTACTCCCCCTCCCACACAAGCAGTAGCAAACATCAAACCTTCCCCTCCCCACTTCAGCAAAAAGCATCAGCTCCCTCCACCTACCAAACAAGCAATAACAAAGCCTCCGAGAAAGACCATGATCTGCAGTACAACAAAAACTAATTGTTCACCCGACAATTCAACATACTACAAGCTCTCTCTAAAGGGACAGAGAGGAGTCACAATGGGAGGAGAGACATAACCAAAACAACTTGCAGATTTACAGTGTTAAAATCAGCTGCGTCACTTTTTCTGAGGTCTCCAACTCAAGAATTGGATGAAAACTCTCCCCACCGATGAGAGGAAGAGCTTGATATGAGTACAGTGCCCTGATACCTGATAGGCTGTTCTCAGTGTCCCATTTTCTCCTGTGATACTTTAGTCACTGGCACTGGCATAGAATCAGTTCAGCTGGAAATCATCAGAACCCCGAAGGCACGTTCGTCTTCTCGGCTACATCCTTGGGACATCTGGAAACGGGACCAGGTACCATCACCGCAAACAACCGAAGTTTGAGTGGAGCTCTAACCAGGGTCTTCAACAGAACCCCATCCCCCTTGAAAAGGAAAAAGAGAGACATTAAAGGTAGAAATAAACTGTTTCCACAGATGAGATTGAAGAAGTCGCTGTTGAACACCATCCTAGCTCTGCATATTTGGCATACAGTAACTTGGCTACTGTGCTCCACCCTTTGAAATACAAATTGAGAAGAAATGGCAATGGGCAGAACAGTGTAGGTTGGGGTGGCTTTAGAAAGATAAAGGTGACATCAGGCACACTGTACTCACACGCCATGATCTATACTGTCCAGTAATGTTTGCCTGTGATGCCTCGCCTGATGGTACAGTCATGTCACATGTTATGAGTGATGGAAGTGAACACCCTATAGCCTTTGCATCATGTTCCCTGACCACTGCAGAGAAAAATT
This sequence comes from Hemitrygon akajei, assembly GCF_048418815.1. Taxonomy (NCBI): domain Eukaryota; kingdom Metazoa; phylum Chordata; class Chondrichthyes; order Myliobatiformes; family Dasyatidae; genus Hemitrygon; species Hemitrygon akajei. The sequence goes on from NC_133125.1 coordinate 27,897,016, forward strand.
ACACACAGAGATGTCTTGAGTCTGGTTTGGAGTGTAAGGCATTTCAATCACTATGGCAGAGTGTTGATCCTCATTACTGATCATCAACCACCCTAGAGTCCATTTTCAATCCACAGAAGGCTTTCCCAACAATAACATCAGCACAAATACAGAGATGGGCTTTGTTTCTTTGAGGATACGATTGTGTTACGTACCCCATAACTGGGTCACTTACCAGCAAAGATAGAGAGGTCCGTTGAAGTCTGATGGTACTATTTTTAAAAGTTTTTATTTATAAAGGGGCACAAAAATAAGGTTAATACAAACATTCAGATAATATACGTCGTCAATACTCAATCTAAAGCGCGGGTATAGTAATAATCATCAATAAGAAGTAGCTCTATCGTTTGTCTAGGGGGTAATATATTGTCCGTTGGAAATATAAAAGTCACTCAGTTCCTGCAGGCGTCTGGGTTTTGGGGACCGCTGGGTTTTCACTTGTTGGAGAGAGAGAGATTTGTGAGAAAAGAAACTTGCCCGGGTCTTTTGATGAGGCCAATCCATTGAGTCGGGGGAGTTGGTTCCCCATTGTTAGTTCAAGAAAATCGTTTCTGTGATACCCGCTACCGGCTCCCAGGCAAGGAAACCGAACGCACGTGGCTTCCTTCAAATGGCTGCCTGCTATTACGGGATCACTAGCGTGTCTTCTGGTGCATCTGAGGGGGCTGTTCCTACAGCCCCTCTTTTATCCTGACTTGCAGGATTGAAGATGTCAATCAGGTTGGTGGATGATGCAATCTCTCCCCGTCACCCAGCCCACATTGCCCTGAGGGCTTGCACGTAGCCCAGTCCCCAATCCACAAAGGTGTCTCCAAGAGACAATGGCCGTTATCCGTGGCTTTGTCTTGCTGAGGGGCCAGGACACATTCCAAAACCTTGAGGATTCTCTCTCATTTCCTGGGTCCAAGACCCGAATTAATATCGATCTTGCGATTCTCAAGAAGGAGGGGGCTGCGGTCATAACAATTGTAAGATCGAATTCCAGAGGACAGCTAATCATGGAAATGCTGATGGATTATCTCATTTACATTTGAGAAAAGAAATACCAGAAACATTTATAAAAGAGGGCACTCCTCTTGATGTAGTCCCCCTCGTGCAAATATAAAACCTCCCTATTATGGCAAAAATCAGAAATCAGAAATGGCCTGCTCTGTTTCAGGTCTACATGGCCTCCCAAAATGGTTGGAATGTTCAGCAGAAATTCCAGCTCCACCATTTTTGATAGTGGTGGGATGAACTAACCCTTGACAGAGGTTGCCTTTAATGGGACTAAGAGCTGTTGTACCTTCCAGTCTGAGAGGTAAAGTGGTGTAGGAGCTACAGACCAGTCATCCAGGCATGTCAAAATGAAAGAATTGGCACAAAGCATTGTCTGTTTGGGAGTAGATCAGCAGATCAAGCACTTTGCTAAGTACTCTTTGGGATGTCAACATGCCCAGAAGATGCCAACAATCACACCGACACTGAAGCAGAAGCTCACTAATTTCTTCCTTGCAAATGGCAGTGCAGCACACTCCACAACAAACAACTCATCAGTATGCTGCTCCTGGGTCGTTGCTTACACTCACACTTGGATCTCCTGAAACTCAATCTCAGAAGGAGTATGCAGGACCAACAGCTGGCTCCTCAAACAAAGAGGCTTGATGTTTCACTCCTAGACAAGCAGCCCTGGTGAGATACTATAGCATGATTAAAAGTAAGTACTTGGAAAGATTAAGGACATGAACTGAATCACTCTCCTACAGAGTGGAGATTGCATCTGATATCATCTGAAGATGTCATTTGTTAAATTTAAAAAAAGATGTCCGGAGCTGTTGTAGCCACTTCCTGCAGACCCAGAGTCAAATCCTACTATCACCACAGAGGAGGCCCCAGAACCTGGAATTGTTTCACAGCCTTAAGTCTCACCTGCCAACTGTGTGACCAACACCCCATCCTGGTCAGGTAAAATGTTATCCCACAAGAGTAAAGAATCCTCTGCAGTGATGAAATTTTTAGGCCTGATTGGGACAATTTAAGAGTCGTTGACTGAGTACTGCACAGATGTAGTACTTCCTGTGCAAGTCCATTGAAGAGCTCTAAAAACCCAGTCTCCATAAAAGAGGGGTACTGTCTAGCAGAGCAGCCGTTGTGGGAATAATCATCATCAGAGTGGTCTGAGTCAGAGTGGTAAAACTTTGGCTCAACAGAGCTTTGACAAGGACAGGCGGAGATAAAGAAAGTAGATAGATTTCTTCCATAATTCTTATATCTTTTTTCTTATTTATCTCTTGAGAGAATAGGGATTATGTCTACAGGGTCAGTGGTCTGTCCTTGGAGTCAGATGTGGGATTTCTGGGAGACTACCAGCTTCCCCGATGACCACACCTGCACCAGGTGCATCGAGGTACAGCTCCTTAGAGACAATGTTAAGGAACTGGAGCTGCAGCTCGATGACCTTTGGTTGGTTAGGGAAAGTGAAGAGGGGATAGACAGGAGCTACAGTGATGTAGTCATCCCAAGGCTACAGGAGACAGATAAATGGGTGACTGACAGGAGAGGGAAGGCAGAATGTCAGATAGTGGAGAGCACCACTGTTGCCATCCCCCTCAACAATAAGTACTCCATTTTGAGTACTGTTGTCCTGACACACTTGGGGGGAAGCAACAGCTGCCATGCCTCTGGCACTGAGTCTGGCCCTGTGGCTCAGAAGGGTAGGAAAGGGAAGAGGATGGCAGCAGTGATAGGGGTCTCCAGTTAGGGGAACAGATAGATGATTCTGTGGATGCAAAAAAGAAACACGGATGTTAGTTTGCCTTGCAGGTATCAGGGTCTATGACGTTTCTAAGCACATCCACAATATCCTAAAAAGGGTGGGCGAGCAGTCACAAGTCATGGTATATATTGTTACCAACAACATAGCTAGTGAAAGGGAGGAGGTTCTGAAAGCAGAATACAAAGAGATAGGAAGGAAGCTAAGAAGCAGGACCTCAAGGGTATAATCTCGGGATTGCTGCTTGTGTTACACAACAGTGAGGATAGGAACAGAATGAGGTACATTGCGAAAGAAATGGAACAGGAGGCAGGGATTCAGATTTCTGGATAATTGGGACCTCTTCTCACCTGGGCAGGTGTGACCTGTACAAAAGGGATGGTTTGCACTTGAATCTGAGGGGGACCAATATTCTTGTAGGCAGGCTTACTAGAGTTGTTGAGAGTGGTTTAAACAAATATGGCTGAGGGATGGGAACTAGGATGGTAGAGCTGAAAATGAGCTAGCCAGTTGTCAAGTAGATGATGGGTGTAACATGAAGGTAAGGAAGGATATGCCAATGATTGCATACAAATGCAGACAGAGCAAAGAGTTAAATCATACCACAGATACAAAATTTAAAAGGGTGAAGAATGCAGGACTGAAGGTACTTTATTTAAATGCACGTAGCATTCGGTATAATGTGGACAAAGTCGTGACACAATTAGAGATTGGTTGATATGATGCTGTGGGCATCACTGAGTCATGGCTGAAAGAAGGTCTTAGTTGGGAGCTTAATATCAAAGGATATACTTTGTATTGAAAGGAGAATCAGGAAGGCCTAGGCGGTGGTGTGGTTCTGTTGATAAGAAATGGAATTACATCTTTATAAAGAGGTGAAATGGGGTCAGAGAATGTTGAATCTTTGTGGGTGGAATTAAGAAACTGCAAGGGTGAAAAAACCATTATGAGAATCACATATAGACCTTCAAGTAGTAGCCAAGATGAGGGGTTCAAAATGCAAAGGGGGCTAGAAAAGGCAAGTAGTAAAGGTAATGTCACAATTAAAATAGGGGATGTCAATTTGCAAAGGGATTGGGAAAATCAGATTGCTGTCTGATCACAAGAGAGGGAATTTGTTGAATGCTTATGAGATGGCTTTTTAGATCAGTTTTTGCTTGAGCCTAAAGGAAAGGCTATCTTAGATTGGGTGTTGTGTAATTGCCCAGATCTTATAGGGGAGCTTAATGTAAAGGAACACTTAGAAGACAGGGAGCATAATATGATTGAATTCATACTGTACTTTGAGAGGGAGAAGCATAAGTCACATGGATCAGTATCATAATGGAATAAAGGGAATTACAGAGGCATAGGGAGAAGTTTCAAACATCAGAAGTGCAGAGGGAATTAGGATTCCTCGTGCAAGGCTCCCAGAAGGTTAATTTACAGGTTGAGTCCAGGGTAAATAAGGCAAATGTAATGTTATCATTTATTTCAAGGGGAATAGAATATTAAAGCAAGGAGATAATGCTGATGCTTTATAAGACACCAGTCAGACCATATTTGGTGTATTGTCAACATTTTGGGCCCCATATCTCAGAAAGGATGCGCTGTCATTGGAGAGAGTCCAGAGGAGAGGTTTGCGAGAATGATTCCAGGAATTAATGGGTTAACATATGAGGAGGGTTTGACAGCTTTGGGCTTGTAGTCACTGGAATTTAAAAGAATGCAGGGGGATCTTATTGAAACCTGCTGAATGTTGAAAGGACTAGATAGGTTTGATATGGAGAGGATTTTTTCTATGGTGTGGGTATCCAGAACTAAAGGGCACAGCCTCAGAATCGAGGGGTGACCTTTTAGAACGGAGGTGAGGAGGAATTTTTTTAGCCAAAGAGTAGTGAATCTGTGGAATGCTCTGTCACAGACTGTGGTGGAGGCCAAGTTTGTGGGTATATTTAAGGCGGAAGTTGATGGTTTCCTAATCATTTGGGGCATCAGTGGATGTGGCAAGAAGGCAGGTATATGGGGTTAAGTGAGATCCAGGATCAGCCATGATGGAATGGTGAAGCAGACTCAATGGGCTGAATAACCTAATTCTGCTTCTATGTCTTATGGTCTTAAAATTTACAATGCTGTGGATGTCTATGTAGTAGCTATATATATAGTGTTTTGCATATATAGAGGATACAGTATCTACTATATGCGCATTGCATAAGTTGAGATGCATTCTATATTCAGTTGGAATATAAAGCTCAGCAGGGAGGAGTGTTGTGTATTTAATATTTCAGTAGCATTTGAATAATATTGTAAATATATATTTTGATTCAACTTTCTTTGTTGTTTAAATACTTCATTATGGTTATATATAAAAGTAAGTGAATGGCATACGTCAGTCTGCCACCACATCATATGTGTGCGCCTCATTAAAAGTAAAAATTAACACATATAAAAATAGTTACGCATCGCCCGGCTGCTGTCTTTTTCTTTCAATTAGTTTCTGGAGTTACAAATCATAACAGTAGCTTGCTCCAAGAAGCAATGAAATCTGATTTTCAAGTAGGCGTCATTATGATTAGCAAATACTCTTGCTTGAAACAAGCGAAATAATGTATTTCAATGTGACATTTTGCAATTGTGCCATCACAACAGAAACAGTAGGTTTGACATTACTAATTGACAAAGAATGACTTGGCTAGGACTATTATGTAAACACGGTTTATATTATTTTTAATGGCTCTTATTGGACTTGTTCATTCAATAAGTAATTCCCATGAATAATATTTCTCTTCATTTTTATTTTTCTTGCATGACACAATAGATAATACCCTGGAATTACTCTCTCTTGGTTGAATTTCTGCTGATGGAAAGCAACTTTTCCATCAGGCCTCTAGTTGGTACTAGATATGGATGTACCACAATTCCTTAAGCTCTGATCTACCCAGCTAATATGCTTCAATTTCTCTTATCATCACTGAAGTATATATGTACTTTTACTGTATGTTTACTTTGTATTGTAATGCAAAAATTGCGTTGTGTAATTGCATGAAGATAGGTTGCACAGAGAGAATAAATTTTGGAAACACTAGTGGCTTTGCATCTAATTATGGACTGGTTGGATCATCAAAACAGCCAAATGAAATTGAAGAAGAACATAGAAATAGATAGAGATTCTGTGATATTCCTTTAAATTAATTGTTGACTTAACCAAATTAAGCTCTGCTTCAAGAACTCGGAACTTTTTTCTGTAATCACAGTGAGTGGTGATGTATAACCATAAGAGATTCCACAGGTGCTGAAAATTGTGAGCAACTCACATTAAATGCTGGAGAGACTCTGCAATTCAGGCAACACTTATGGAGGGGAAGAAAAGTCAACTTCATGTGATGCAACATCGAATATTTATTCCTCTCCATAGATGCTGCTTGATTTGCTGAGTTCCTCCAGCTCTTTGTCAGTGGTGACATATTCCTGGCAGAAAAGAATGATGCAGATAAGGAATCAAGGAGAAACTAGCCACAAGTTTCCATTTTATCACCTTATGTAATGAAATCATAAGCTCACTTTTACAAATGCATTTTGAGTTTCCCAAGAGGTATTTCTTCGAGGATGTGGTTCACACAATTCTAGTGCTGCCATTTTCCATTCTAGTCAGAACTCATGCTCTCTACCACTATAAGGACTGCTGTGTCACTTCATCAATTTCAGTGCCTTCATACCTGTCCTCCCATGGTTCAATCTTCAAAGACCTCAGTACACTGAGTAAATTCTAATATCATCGTAAGTCAAACTTGAAATCATGTCAATATGTCATCTGGAAAGGCAAGGCACATACTGGAAGAGTTTATTTCCTCTTGTATATTGGATGATGATGACAACATTTCAAAGTAATTAAATTAATTCCATGAACTGTATTTTGTGATATTTATATACATACTGTAGGCTATCAAAGCTGACGGAATCTTTGGAATTCATGAGCTTATGAGTTTATGCTTAGATGTCCTTAATCAGCAGTCTGATGTTGAAACCCATGGGAGAATGAGAACATTGACTTATTGCTCCTTACTTGTGGAGTTTACTCACCCAATTATCCATTTTCAGGCCCAAGGAGGTGCAAGGGGAGTTCCCTTGTCAATCTTAATGCGAATAAACAGCTGCATGAGATCCAGTTAACAGGTTTTCAGTACTTCATAAATTTAAAAGGTCTCTCCTATAGCCTATAAATTTAAACAGAATGTGGCATCATCTTCCAGAGGATTTAAACTTAATCATTAAAGTAAAATGTTTTGAAGCTTTTCTAATGTTTCTGAATGTTTAGAGGGTTTTTCTCAGTTAAAGTATTTAGGCTAAGGCTAAGAGCAGTCCCAGCCTACTGGAATGGGATGTGAATAGATGAGCGGACATATGCGTACTATGTGCAGTGATCATGGTAATTCTGCTGGCCACGGTCCATCTATGGCAAATGCTACATTATCAACATAACAATCTCCTCCACAACAATGAGCAGATGAATACAGACATGAGGCTTGCCATTCTGTTGCCAACCACATTTTGGTGAACGAGGGAGGGAATGTGAATGAGGCTATCTATCTGGCTGTTGTGCCTGGCATTGTTGGATGACTGAGAATGTGTGTAAACTATGGGATATTGAAGGCAGCGATGGCTTAGTGGTAAATGTGAGAGGGTATATGAATTCTAAAAGCAGTTCCGGTTGACAGAGCTTCCTGTCATTGAGAGATGTGGGTGCAGTGCGTGGGGTAGTGGTGCTGCTGGTGAGAGATGGACATCATGAGTTGATTAGTGACCGTGCAACCGAGGTTATTAAACTTCTTTTGATTCTGAATTATGAACAAGGGCACAAAGCTCCTGGAAGTGGTTGAACATTAAAAAGAGTGCTGATGCTGGAAATCTAAAATAAGAACTGAAAATGCTAGAAATACAGAAGTGAGGAAAGTGCTCAAAATAATAAACAGCAAGGTGAAAACAGAGCACAAAAATAATAGTGTTATGCTACACTAAGGAAACTTCCAAAATATCTAAAAATATATTAAGGACCTGAGTGTAAGCAGGAAATGTATAGGGTCTGTTTATGGCTGAAGGGGTAAATCTGTGTGTGTACCTTGAGGATGTAAGAGAAGTCTTAAATAAGAACTTGCCATAGGCATTTACTGTGGGCAAGGACATTATAGTTAGTGAATTCATGGCAGGGGACTTTACTATTAAATTGGACAGAGTACTAGATGTCTTGATGACCTTGGAGATGCTTAAACCCCAAGTTCTGATGTGGTGCTATGGGAGGCAGGGGAAGAGATTGCTGGGGCTCTGTCAAATGTTTATAAATCTTCATTGGGCACAGAAAAAGTGTTAGATGATTGGAACACATACAATGATGTATCTTTAACCAAGCAAGAAAGCAGGATAAGCCAGGTAATTAAAAAATAGTGAACTTTATATCAGTGATAAATTATTGGAAAGATTCTGAAGGACAGGATTAATCTACTCTTAGAGAAACGAGGATTAATCAAGACCTGGCAGCAAAGTTTTATTAGAGGAGAGCCTCTGACTAATTTAATTGCATTTTTAGGGGAGGCGAATAAATGTGTCTATAAGGGATTATTGATAGACACTTTAAAGGCCTTTGTTAGGGTCCTGCACGACAGTGTGATCCAGAGGGTACAATCTTGTGGAATGCAAGGCAATTTGGCAAATTTAGATCCAAAATTGCTTGGTTATGAAAGGCAGGGATTAATAATCAATGATTGTTTATGTAATCGGTGTTGGGTATGGAGGAGAAGAAGAGGTTTATTAATGACCAAAGGATAATCTGTGTGTGAACATGGAGAATGTAGGATAGTGATCGCCAATCCGTTGATCGCGATCGACTAGTCAATCTTGGAGACTTTCCCAGTAGATCCCAAAAAGAAAAGAAAAATAAATACACAAATACTGCTGAGAGACTGTTTCCAGGTTACGGGGTTTTAGTTCCGTTCTTTCTGCCCAGTGCGCATGTGTGTAGCTCCTCCCCCCCCCCCCCCCCCCCGCACTACACAGTGTACTTCGGTGGACCCCAACCACCGGGCCGGAGGAAACAATATGAGTCAGCTGCACCTTTCCTCATTCCCTGTTATGCCCACTGTTGAACTTGAATACACGTGAGGTCATTACCCAAGCGCGCCAGGGATCACTGGTTGGCCTCGGGTAACCGGCCAGCGGGAAGTGCTAATGCTACCGGCCCAGAGCGCGGACAGACGGGCGCCACCTTTGAATCTGTTTAGCACTCTGAATATTCGTGGGGAACCCGGTGCTAAAATATTCACAGACCTCATTTGGGCTCGGGGTTTCATAAGCAGCAGAGCAGTTACCTTGCTGCGATCAACTGAAACGAACTTTTGTCGGCCGATAGATCCTACGGGGGGGGGGGGGGGGGGGCGGACTAATGCACTCCTCGCTCGGTCGGTCGCTCCCTCCGGACTGCAACCGCTGCGGCCCCGGTACGGGAACAGCTGCACCTGGCCAAGGCGGCAGGCGGGAGGCTGGAGCTTGGGCCCGGAAGCTGTCTAATGAGGCAATGAAGCCCTCAAAACTGCTTCGGTAACCTGAGTCCAAGCACCCAGGACCGAAAGACAAACCCGTTGAGTTTTTTCCAGCTGAAAAAATGTGAACAAACGGGACAGCAGTTGAGAGCCACGTCAACTAAATTGCGGAATAGACTGGACATAAGGAACCTGCTTCGAGTATCGCTGTATTCCCGTTGCGTTTAACACCCAACCCCCCCCCCCCCCACCGTCAACCGGTTCGCAAGAATATTGTCAATATTAAACAGGTCTGTGGTGTAAAAAGAAGGGTGGTGATCCCTGGTGTTTATACGTTATTTCTACTTCCGGGTTGTGGGGTTTTACTTCCAATCTTTTCAGCCCCGGTGCGCATGCATGCAACTAATAGATTTGGAGTCGATCTTCCCTTTCACTAAGGCTGAGGTAGGGGATCTTGGGCTTAAAAAGGTTGGCAACCACTAATGTAGGAGATGCCTTAAGTGAATACTTGTCATCGTCATTCACTGTGAAGAAGGACGTAATAGGATAGGATAGAACAAAACTTTATTGTCTTTGCTTATGACAACGAGATTGTGGTGCTACTCCAGTCCATGAAAAACAGATATTTGCAATGCATTTTGAAAATATCCTATGTTCAGATACAACAAGTGATTTCAATAGTCCATAACATTCAAAGGCCATTGGCAAGCCTGGGTGTAGCAATATTCAGCTGCACATCAGCCCTCGGGAAGAAGCTATTTTTCAGTTTTACTGTCTTGCCCAAGATGTTTCTGTATCTCTCACCAGATAGCAGGAGATTGCATAGACAGTGTCCAGATTTGCCTTTAATGATGTTACAAACATGCCGTATGTATTGAGAGTGGAATACTGGAAAAATACTGTTCGGTGTACTGCAGGGATTGATGCTGGGACTCTTGTTGGTGGCAACGTCCATTATTGAACTGGATGTGAATGAAGAAAGTAGGCTTGCAGATGACATGAAGCCTGATGGTGTTATTGATAGCGAAGAGGATAGTTTATGACTGCAGAATGAAATTCATCAATTAGTAAGATGGGCAAATAATGCGGTTGAAGTTTAATTATGATAAATGTGATGTGTTTTAGAAGGACTAATAAGGAAGTAGTGAGGAACAGTGACAACTTGGTGTTCTTGTCCAAGTTTTTGCGATGGCAGCAACACAGGTGGATATCAGACATCCCTCCTCTCCTGGAAGTTCTGGGAGTCTCCCGCATATTGACAGTGACTCCCTGACACCTGCAAATTATATACAATAGTCCGTAAATCGAATTTTTTGAGAGCAAGCGAGAGAGAGACAGACAGACAGACAGAGCGGATGACGGACGTAGCGAGAGAGTGACAGAGAGAGCATCCTGATTGGTCTCTCTTTGTGCTAAGTAGACCTATCAGTTTTCTCTGTGGGCGGGCTTTACAGTTGACCTCTCTCTCTCTTTCGTTGTCCATCAGTTCAGTTTAGTGTCCTGCAGCGCCATGGCAGAGTGTTCCAAAAAAAGAAAATATAAAACGTACTTCACCCCAGACTGCACTAAAGTGTACCCCTGCCTAATAGGGGTCAAAATAATGACAGTGTTGCTTGCTGCACTGTTTGCAACAGTGACTTTTCCATTGCCCATGGTGGGTTAGATGACTGTCAAAGAGTTCTGCCAGTTGATGAAGCTGCTTTTGGTGCTGCCAAATTCTAATTGTGATGTAGAAAGGGCATTCAGCATGGTGCGTCACATTGAGACAGAATTCAGAAGTCAGCTGTCTCACAAAACACTTGTGAATCTGATGTCTTGCAAAATTAACAAATTCATTGACACAGACTGCTATGAGGTTGAGACTTCTGGCAAAATGCTCAAATCTGCCAAGCAAGCCACGTGATCAAATAAATTGTTGTGTTCTTTCATAATCAAATGTCCTGTATACATACACCCTTGGAGGTCGACTGGGGGAGGGGGGAATAAAGGGTTGCAGGGAGCAGGGGTGGTGGTGCTACCTTTCTGAAATGAGTTTTTGCAGGATGGGATGGCTGGGATATGGTGGCTAAGAAGGCATACACGATACTTGCTTTCATTAACTGGGGCCTAGATTTTGAAAGCAAGAGGCTATGGCACAACTACAATAACTATGATTTGACCACAATTTTGTGCAATTCTGATGGACATATTACAGGAAGAGCATGATTGCACTGTAAGAGGTGCAAAGGACATTCACCTGGATGATGGATGATGGACTTGCCTCAGCCAGATACTTACTGGTATCAGTCCTAAGGCAACTATCACAACTCAGATGATTATAAAGTGTAGATAATTGGAGATTGATTATTATCAGTTCTATATTACCTAGAATTTTACTGACATCTCCGGTAAGAAATTATCAAAGGTGATGTTTTTAATTCCTCAAAGAGTTGTCTTGCAAAAACTTCAAGTTCCTTATTGAATATAACCATTTTATCTAATTTACTAGCAGTGCCAAAAAGCAATAGGACACATTTGACGATCACTTCTGTCAATCCTGGCCAAGGTAGGGAGTCTAGATAGGCTGACTTTATCATGTTTGATGGATAGAAGGCTGAAGACGGAGCAGATTGTGATTGAGTGTCAAAGAACACTAAGGCTGTCTACAAGAAGGTTCAGTGCCATCTCTATTTCCTGAGGAGACTGAAGTCCTTTAACATCTGCCAGACGATGCTGAGGATGTTCTTTGAGTCTGTGGTGGCTAGTGCTATCAAGTTTGCTGTTGTGCGCTGGGGCAGCAGGCTGAGGGTAGCAGACACCAACAGAATCAAAAAACTCATTCGTAAGGCCAGTGATGTTGTTGGGGTGGAATTGGACTCTCTGATGGTGGTGTCTGAAAAGAGGATGCTGTTCAAGTTGCATGCCATCTTGGACAATGACTCCCATCCACTCCATAATGTACTGGTTAGGCACAGGAGTACATTCAGCCAGAGACTCATTCCACTGAGATGTAACACTGAGCATCATAGGAAGTCATTCCTGCCTGTGGCCATCAAACTTTACAACTTCTCCCTCAAAGTGTCAGACACCCTGAGCCAATAGGCTGGTCCTGGACTTATTTCCACTTGGCATGACTAACTTATTATTATTTAATTATTTATGGTTTTATATTGCTATATTTCTACACTATTCTTGGTTGGTGCGGCTGTAATGAAACCCAATTTCCCTTGGGATCAATAAAGTATGTCTGTCTGTCTGTCTATAAAACTATAAACTGCATTTACAGGGTACATAGTAAGAAACATTTCCCCTTAGCAGTGATGTCTATAACTAAAAGCTATCTGTATCAGGCAAGGAGGTAAGAAATGTAGAGTGAATTTGAAGAAGAATTTTTATTTTCACTCAGGGTATGCTCAGGATCACACTGATTAAGGGGGTAATGGAAACAGATACTCCTACGACATTTACAAAGTACTTGGATGATTACCTAAAACAACTGAATGCTGGAAAATGACATTGGTATAGAGATAGATCTTTGATTATCGTCTGAACACACTGGGGAGAAGGGCTTGTCTCCATGTAGTGTGAGACCATGTCTTTGTTGGAAGGGAGGAAGTGGAGGCAGCAACAGAAAGTTCTGTGATGAAGTGAAGTCCAAGAGAGATGGAATGCTGCAACTGGTGGCGATGATGTGTTAACCACAACGGGACTGATTGATGGCGATATAAACAGAAGAAGACGAATGAGAACAGTGTACAAAGAGAGCGAGGAAAAAAAAGAACAGTGCTGGAAATGTCAGCCACAGAAAATTGTGGTTGTTGGAAATTAAAAATAAATTGAAAAACTGCAAAAGCCAAGAAGGTCTGGCAGCATCAAAATCTGAATTAATTTTTTGAATTTATGATCTTTTTAGCAGAACAGACCGGTTCTGAAAAATAAACTGTGAACAGTGATTACCTGAAATTGCTGAGCTTAGTGGTTGAGGCCTGAGGCCTATAAAATGCCTAATCAGAAGTGTTGCATTGGGCTTTATTTGAGCAACGTATGTGGATGACAACAGGGGAGTCAGGGTGGGAGTGGAATGGAGAATTAAAGTAGCAGGAAATTTCAAGATTAGGGTCGCCCTGTGATGCCAAGACATATTATTCTTTCCACAAATACTGACAATCCATTGGATACTTCCAGCAAAAAATTTATTTCAGGCTACCAGCAACTGCAGTGTTCTGTATCTAGTAGTTCCGTCAGAGTTTTTGTTTATTTTTCTTTCTTTCCTGCTTTAACCATGTCCTTTTATTTATATGTCCTCTGTTCTGATAAGCTGAAATAACCAATTCTCTTTCTCCAACACTATCATTTTTTAGTTTTCTTTGGACTCCACCCTTTCTGAGATATCCTCATTATTCACTCCATCCCCCGTCACTTGAAATGTGCTTGTTTTCAAACTTTTCTAAGTTTTGATTAAAGATCATCAATCTGGGGTGTGAGGACTTCTTTTCCCCTCATAGCTATTGTCCGAACTGTTGGGCTTTATAAGAATGTCATGTTCTTATTTCAGATCACCAATAGCTGTAGCATTTTATGTTAGATAGATAGATAGATACTTTATTCATCCCCATGGGGAAATTCAACTTTTTTTCCAATGTCCCATACACTTGTTGTAGCAAAACTAATTATATACAATACTTAACTCAGTAAAAAATATGATATGCATCTAAATCACTATCTCAAAAAGCATTAATAATAGCTTTTAAAAAGTTCTTAAGTCCTGGCGGTTGAATTGTAAAGCCTAATGGCATTGGGGAGTATTGACCTCTTCATCCTGTCTGTATTCCCCTCTCCCCCAATTAAAACTTTATCAGAGTCATAGGTCTTTTATGTACCAAGATGAGAAAAGCTAGGATTGTTTCCCTGACAACAGGAAAGCTAAAGTGAGACTTGAAAAGAATGCCCAAAAAGTTCTTGAGTTTCTAAAGAAATTGTTTTTGAGAGCAGAAATATCCATAAGCAAGCAATTAAGGTAAAGAGGTGATATGAGAAATACCATGGAATGTCCTTATAGAATTGGATTAATTACTAATGGGGAGAAACATAATAATATAGGTAGAGTAAGAAGTGGTGCCAACTAAATGGCTACTTTAAAAAAAACTGCATGATGTGCTGAATGGCTCCAACTCTGCTACATCAATCTATGCTTAAGATTGACAATAAGTTTGACAGATTAGGAAGTGAGGAAAGCTTGGTTCATTTTCAATAAAATTGGCCTGTACTTCGATTCTAAAAAAAATCGAATTCTTTCCCTTTCTAATCAATAATTTACTTGGATGTTTCAGGACTGACAAGGAAATTCACTCTCGGGAGACCAGGTGACGCTCTTGGAGTCAGAACTGAATCTATTCCCTATTTATATATTTTCCCAAAATTTGCTTTAGCTAACTATAGCTTTGCATTGTTAATTCTTCTTCGTCAAAGCTTTTAAGTCTTGCATAGTTCAGTCCCCTCCTCCAATGCCTTTGAAGTCAGATACCTTCTCAGTCTAAGAGCTATGATTTGGCTTTCATCTGAAACATGCTGCTTTGTGTGTTGCAATGAAATTAGTCTCCAGAATATTGACTTCATTTGTTCTATGTATACTCCATCTAATATATTCTTTTGATGCATTTCAAGGTCTAACCTCCTTTAAGTCAGTTCAACAGCTTCTTCACTGCTACTTTACAGTTTATGGAATTCACTTCAATGTTCTCTAACGTTCTGTATTTGCCCAGCTTTGTTTTCACCATGTATAAACGACATAGCAAATATTTCCTTTACCATCAACTGAATTATCAAATAATGAAGCACATCAAGGGGTCAAAATTAACAACTAGGTTAACAGTACAGGTGAATAGCATGGACAATAAATAACATGCACTACTTTATGAGTTAAATAAAACCAATGGTATTGAAGAAAATGCCTGCCTTCCTACCATCATATTATATTTGAGGAATCTGAATTTTGACTCCCCTAACAATAGTCCTATATGAGAGTTACCAGTCTTGGAATAAATAATGCAGTTTGTTTACTGAATCATATTTTGAATAGATGCCGGTCTGAAATTTTAAATTGTGTTTTTCTTTCTTTCCACAGATATACACTGATCTGTTGATTGTTTACTTCATTTTCTGAGGTACTGCACACGGTCCAGCAAAACCGCAACCACCCTAACTGTAGTTTTCTAGGCCTATGAATATATCTTTCTTATAAAACAATAAAAGGAAAATAACAAAGCATTATACTCCAGATAGTGGAAATTAAACGGAGAAAATACTGGAAGTACATAGCAACTCATGGAGCATCTTTGTGGAAAAAAACACACACTTAATCATGATGTTTGGCAAACAAGCTAGGCTATAAATATTTACAATGTTCTATGAATTCTGTACTTATGGCTGAAGATGTCTTCAGGTGTTCTGCTTTGTCATTAGCACCTATGTGCTGGCCTCTGCAATCCTTGAAAATGAGAAAATTCTTGGAAAGATGATGGAGCTCAGCATGTGAGAATGGAAGGCAAGAATTGGCATCGTTATACTGAAAAGTGGTCACCATGTTCACTTAGAACTGCCAAATATCCAAATCACCTTGGCTTCCTACTGAAATCTCCTGCATTTCAATAGCAAGTCTTCAACCAATTGAGCAAGTGATTAAGTAAGTGGTAGTAAGTGGAGCAACGTGAGCGATCATTCTACAAATATATCTTCTACAGTTTCACAGAAGGCCCATCTGTTCACCACAGTGTAACAGAAATGACCACTGGTGAAATAGTGACTCGTTCACACCAAGGACACTACCCTTCTTGTTTTGCAGCATTACAATTCCGCTAAATGGAATGTAGTCAGAAAGGATCTAATGGCTTAAAACTGGGCATACGTGAGATGATTTGGAGCAGAAATTCATTACTCTTGTGCCTTTGATACTACCTGGCCTGGGAAACAACACAGGCTCCATGGGGGATACATAAGGGTATGGTGAAAGCAGTACCAAGCATATCTTAAAATATTGAGATGCCATTCTAATGAGTCTGCAATATAGAATTGTCTGTGTGTGTTAAATTGGAAAATAGCATGCAACAAACAGAACTAAACTGTCACAAAAAATAGATCATATCAAAGCTCTGCATTTGAATGTGAGTTCCTAAGAAAAGCTGTAGCAGTCACAAACTTGTTAGCTAAAAGTGCTTTCTTTAGGATTCCTCTCTTTGTTGTTCTTATGGAGTTCTATCTACTTCACAGAAAATAAAACATACTTTAACCATTTGCCAGAAATTATGGAATGAAAGCTTAGCAATACTAGAAGAGTGGTCCTCCTACATAGTTACACACACAAAATGCTTGAGGAACTCAGCAGGCCGGGCAACTTCTTAGCCTGAAAGGCTGACTCATTACTCTTTTCCATAGATGCTGCCTGGCATGCTGAGTTCCTCCAGCATTTTCTGTGCGTCACTTTGATTTCCAGCATCTGAAAAATTTCTGATGTTTATGATCCTCTTACTGTACGTGGATTGGATACACCATCTCATAGTAAGCAAATCAATGAATAGTTTCATTCCATTGGCATTAAAGTAAGTCAAAACGCTGCTTCATATCAACAAAGTATGTCACAGGTCTGCATTTATTTGAATAACAGAGAATTAAATATACCTTGCTGATACTTGCAGAGTATCTTATTTACTATTTTTGCTCTTAATTTACACTCAAATAAATAAGGGGCCCTGCAACAACAGCTTGTCTCCGCATTGCAACTTTTATTCAGAGCAAAATGCCCTGACGTATATCAGGATATGTGGCTGAATAAAACTTGAGATGATCACACAAGCATGCCTGGTGTGGATGGAAAGAAGCTTGATAACAAAATGAAAAGAATCTTAAAGGAGCAAATAAAGATCGAGAGATTAAAGAGAGGAATGCCTGTGCATACAGCATATGTGGACAAAACCACTATCGTCAGTAGTAGACGTCAAAGAGCAGCCAAGTTTGTGGATGTGTATATACGAGCGGTGATTGATAAGTTCGTGGCCTAAGGTAGAAGGAGTCAATTTTAGAAAACCTAGCTCATTTATTTTTCAATATAGTCCCCTCATCTCATAGTTAACTCATCTCCTTCTACCTTGGGCCACAAACTTATCAATCACCCTTGAAGAGTTATTAACTGATGAGTTATTAACTTCAAACTTTCTGCATCATCACTCAAAGAGTTGAACTGCATGTGCATGTAACGAGAGCTGTATAACTCATCTCCTTCTACCTTAGGCCATGAACTTATCAATTACCCCTGCTGTGGACACTTTCTGGAGGACCAAGATCCATATGCTCCACGACCATTGGACTAAGTGTGTAAATGTAGGAGGGGACTATGTTGAAAAATAAATGTGCTAGGTTTTCTAAAATTGATTCCTTCTAGTTTGGGCCACAAACTTATCAATCACCCCTCATATCTTGCATTGTGGTGCTCAGAAAGTTAAAGCAAAATTATGGAGCAATATGCAAGTTAGGATATGCATGTTAGGATATGAATGTTAAAATCAAGGCAGCACTGAACTGAATATGGATGTAGATCAGCAGACAGAACTTATTGAAAAGTATATTTATTAGTCAAAAATATATGCTTCATAAAGATGAGCTGCGTCAAACCAACTTTTTCATTAATATCTGTTTCCTCTACAGCTGAGGTGTTAGTGAAGAAATATGATACATTAGGTTTTAGATTGATTTGTAAACCAGACTATTTATTTGAGTTGATGCTCATATAGTTACAAATGTTTATGACTTGTGCATAAAATAATCAATAACTTTTGTAATATGCATGATTCGATTGTGTTGATATTTTGCTGAATGAAGTTAATATCTTACAACACGTTAAACTAATTTATTTTCAAGTATTTAATATACACTGACAAATGTTTCAGTCAGAGGTATAATTTATCCTATAATAGCTTGAAACTGAGAGACGGTTCCACTTAATACAATTTTGTATGATGTAAGTTCCTTCCTGCAAAATACAATCGCACAGTCGTCGAAGCAGAGTTAATGCCAATAGCTGTTTTCTGCTAACTGTGAAATGCAGATAGTTTGAGTGCAGATTGACATGAAATGCATGTGCACAATGCGACGTGTCCTGTGGAGGGCTAGATAATTATTTGTCAAGCATGGGTGACAGCTGAAGTATCTTTGAAGCTACATACCCACTTAGGATATGCATCAACCTGTTCTAGTAGTGTCAATCATTACTGCAGGAAACTATCCATAACACCCTCACAAGCGACAAATCCAATGGGTTATTTTAAACAACAGAATGTGGTTCTCATTTCTCTGAAACATATTTACTTGGGAATCAAATATTTAGAAGAAATAATAAACTCAGTGCAAGATATTCAAAACAAGTGAACTTCAAGATCTTTCATCCTGGAATGCAATTATCTATTAATGGCAAAATGTCCATCAAACCCTATTCCTTGAAAGGTCAGTTTAAGCTACAGGCAAAACACTCCCAATTATTATGAATCTTGGTACCTTTCTAATAAGATGCTCACAAACATTGGGGAATCATTGCACTTGTACTGAAGTTTGGAAACCTCGTGCTTTTTTTGAGTTAAAAATCAAGCCATGTCTTTTAAGTTCCCTGTCTTGCTTGTTACATCGTTTCCTTTCCTGACTTTGAATGCACAATCTCTGTTCAGAAACTTCATCCCCAGTGACTGACAAGGTGCAGCTAACAGCAGTTTGTAGGAAGATTTTGATAGTACATATATTGTTTTTAATTTGAAACTATATCTCTTGTACATGCCAGGATCCATGGAATAAAGACTGAAGTCTAGAAATTACAACTCCAGCACTTCTACTAACCAAAACCGCAGCAGTAATGATAAGGTTGAATTTTCATTGTCAGGACTATCAACACTAAAGGAAATCTGTACAACGTTTGACAGTTTCATTGTCTAGTGTAACCTCTTGACAGACATTCTGTTTCCCTCTAAGACCTTGGAGTATTACCACATTGGCAACAATGTCAAAATAGCTCGTTTAATGGCCATGCTATTTTCTCTATTGCCATCTAGACATTGAATTCAGCTGACTGATTTATCCCCATCCCACATACTTACAGATGAATAATGAGCCCCTTATGAGTATATAAGCACCATAAGATCATATACTTGGTTGCCTGGAAACCAGGTCAATGTCTCGATCCTTTTCCCACAGCAAAGTATTGTGGTCTGACCCTTTGCCAAACATACTAAAACATTGCCGTATGTTTCAAGGGTGGCGGTGTGATTGGGGAGATACAGAACCATTGGAAGAAATCTAAAGATTAACAAAATTCTTTCCCTGAGGACTTCAGGAGTAACTCTATGTCCTCAATTCAGCAAAGTAGCAGGACAAGACTTTCCAATTTATTTTAAGTGTCCATTGGCCTGAAAGTGCATGGCCCACTTCTGCTGTAAATTTAGTTTCTTCTGGGGGTGGGGGCGGAAGGGGTCTTAAAGCTCTGCTCACACAAGATAGGGGAGAGTTGATGTCTGAAGTCAAGGCTCATAGATTTTAATCTTTCAATGATCAATGGTGGTTTATTCAAGAGTACCTCCGCACGAAGGTACACGTATGGGTCCCACTTGGGAATCTATGTCAGGATTTTGAGGGGGAGTTTTTAAAGCAGATTCCATTCACAAAGATATCCAAAATGATAGTTGAGATTGACACAAGTGCCAAGTTTACTGACTTGGCAGTACATCAGGATGCCCATATAGTAACTCACTACCCAGAAACAAATTAGCTGACACATTGAATCTATGTTGGTCAGTGGTGTGTTATTTGATTTCTTCCCTCTGTGTCTTACCTCTTAACTAGAAACTTGGGCAGAAGCATTTTTTTAGCAGCTATCAAGCAGGTTTGTTAAATGGCAATGCTTTTGAGGTAATCAACCTGAATTTTTTTAGGCTTTTAACAAGATTACGTGATAGTTCAGTCAAAACATTTGAAAGGCAACAAGATCTGAAAGAGATTGATAAATTAGATCCAGAATTGTCTCAGCAAAGGTTGATTTACAGTCTGAAATGGAAGTAGAGACAGAAACCTCCTAACGTGGATGTCTACTCGGAGAGCCTGCACAGTAGCACAGGTACTAGGATAGAATTACATCTTTTATATGTCATAAGAACTCCATATTTTTGTGTTAAATCTATTACAGCGATGTCTAACTTCATCCCTTACCAAGCTGCCAGATTTTGACAGGACAGAATCTGTTAACAACAATGGAAGGGGCCATTCATCTCATTACATCCCCATCAGGCTCCAAGCAGAGCAATGCCGTAAGTCATGGTCCCCCCTTCTTTATTTCTGCATAACCATGTCTTCACAAAGATTGGCTGGCAGAGATGTCAAATAGACATCAAATTCACACACACCCTTCAGCTTCTTCTCACTGCTGAGTGATTCCATTGGCTTGTCCATCTGATTTCAGACATGGTAAATAAATCAACTCAGCCAGACAGCTCTTTAATAAAAGTATGCATTCCTCTATTCTCTAGGTTCAGGATTTGGTGAAACATAGTTACATCGGTGGTGGTTATCCATTGTGTCTGACGATGATATTAAACCTGTGTGGGAGTGTTTAAAGTGAAAAAGCCATTCCACTGGGGCAGTTACACCGTTTCCTCATAGAAAGTCCGGGTCTAAAGGTCATCGCAACTGAGCTCTTCCATGGTTACAGTGGATGACCGTGACTTCTGTGTTGAATCATGTCCTTTGCTCTCCGTAGAGCATTATGTAGTCATGTTCCTGGCCATTGAATCTCATTGTAGATCTCCTTTGACCAGTCCGCCAGAGCTGACGTCACTTGCTAAGATAGGCATGTCCCTTTCTCACTGAAGCATGAGCCCCGTTGATTACCCTCAACTGGTTTGGCCTGCTTGTTGAAGTGGAGTACAGGGGCGTGGCTGCTGTTGCATGCAAACAGCTGCTTGGAGCCAAGGGTGAGAGCTGAGTGTGCGGTGCGGACCAAAGGCAAGTAAGATGCCCCAGATTAGGCAAAACAAGTCCTTTCTCTAGAGATGTTACCCCCTCCCTCGTCGCCCCATACAACCTTACATTAGTTCACCGGTTCCTTATTGAGCATTTGAAATTTCCTCACATAGGTAGGATAGCTTCTCCATATGCCTCATTATTCATTCTTTGGTTGCCTTAAAAAAGGATTGTCAGTTTGATATCAATTATCCATCTACCTTCCTCATTTATTATCTCACAAAGTATGTCAGTATAAAGCCAAGTGAACTAGCTATTGGAAGTTGAGCGCATAAATTTTAAACTATTAGTTTATTCATTGCAGTCAATTCCCACCTGATCAATTCCACACTAGGAGACAGCTTCCTAGAAGAAAGGGGCACAGCTTCCAATTTATAAGACTATTTTCAGCCATTCCTTAAGGGTTCCTTCGCTGCAGTGAACCAGCACTGTGAATTGCCTGCTCTCTATCTGGGATGGGTGCCCCAGTTATTCATATAATAGAACAAGTGCACATCAAGCACATGGGGCAGGCAGTCTTTGGCTTTCTCTAGATCTTCATGGGTGTAAGAAGATTAATGCTCACTGCCATTACATTAAAAAAAACAGACAAAAACCTATTATTTTCTCCATATTTATGTATGAATGCAGAAGTCCCAAAGTTGCTGTTCTGCTCTGCGACTCTAAATTCAGGTAAATCCTACCGGAACTTTGTTCTCCAAATCCTCTACCTGATGAAGAAATTGATTGCAAACTTAACATTTATTCCTCCAACCCCAAATTCTACTGAGAACTGATACATTTTATTGAGCCATTGCAGAACCCAGACAAAGACTATCTTGAAGGACAATCTTTAGGTGACATTGTTTCTTTTCACCAGTAGCCTTTCTCTGTAATAATGATTGTGAATTTGAGAAGTGTTATCTAAGCCATGAGACCCTAAGGGAAAGAGGCAAAATTAGATAACTTGACCCTTTGAGTCTGCTCCGCCATTTGATCACTGCTGATTTGTTTACCCTCTTAACCCTATTCTCATGCCTTCTCTTAGTAACCTTTGATGCTCTTACTAACCAAGAACCCGTCAACTTCTTCCTCAAATGTACTTAAATACCTGACCTCCACAGTTGTCTATGGCAGTGAAGTCCACAGATTCACCACCCTCTGACTAAAGAAGTTCCTGGGACGTTGCTACGAAAGGAGGAATTTCTTTAGGCAGAGATTATGGGGAGAAGGCAGGAGAATGGGGTTGAGAAGAATAATGAATCAGCCGTGATTGAATGGTGGAGGAGACTCAATGGGCTGAATTGCAGAACACTGTTCCTATGTCTTATGGCCCAATTGCTGTAGATACAGTATAAGGAGAGAAGATAGATAGGGTTTATTCTCACTTAGAACATAGGTGGCTGATTGTTAACCTTGCAGAGGTTTATAAAATCATGACGTGCTTAGATAGAATTGACGTTTGTAATTTTTATCCCAGGGCAGGGGGAGAATAGAACTAGAGGGCCCAAAATTTTATGGCATATGCCAGTGATATTAAATCTAATTCTGATTCAAATTTCAGATATAAGTGCAGAAACTCAAAGGAGATCTGATGGAGATCTTTCACAGAGAGGGTGGGGAATATCTGAAACAAGCTGCCAGAGGAGATGGTAGAGGTAGATACAATTAAAGCACTTGAAAGGCACTTGGACAGGTACTTGGAAAGGAAGTGCATAGCAGGATGTGGGCCCAGTGCAGACAAATTATATTGGTGTAGATAGGCATTGCAACCAGCATGGAAAGGTGGGACAAAGAGGTGTGTATCAGTTTGGTGCATTTCTATGACTCCATGAGATCTTCCTGTGGTGAACTACAAATACCTGGCTGGACACGCTCCCCCCGCTGACTGCTCCTGTGGCTTCTCCCACAGACCCCTGTATAAAGGTGATTGGAGGCACTGCTCCTCCCTCAGTCTCCAGGATGTTGTGTGATGGTCTCTTGCTGCTGACTGCTCTCTTCCAGCTAATAAAATTGATGCACCATCAATAACTCTCGGAGATGTGAGGCGAGATAGGCTTTTATTAGCTGGAAGAGAGCAGTCAGCAGCAAGAGACCATCACACAGCATCCTGGAGACTGTGGGAGGAGCAGTGCCTATTTTATTAGCTGGAATTTTAAAACATGGGAAGTATTTTACATCCGGAAAAATTGGACATTGATCCTCAAGCCCCAGAAGCAGCTCTTGCCTTTGAACTCTGGCTTGCATGCTTCCAATCATACTTGGAAGAGATTCTCGTGTCTGAGCCTGCTATCATGCACAAAATCCTCCTCTGCAAGGTCAGTCCGAAGGTATACTCCCTTATCAGGGACCTGCAGACCTACCAAGGGGCACTGGATGCCCTCAAAAGACAGTACCTGCGGCCAGTGAACACCGTCTACGCAAGACATTGCTTAGCGACGCGGCGGCAGCGGGCCGGAGAGTTGAGCGCTGAGTTTGTCCGGGCCCTACAGACACTCGTGCGGGCCTGCGACTGCAAGGGACTGATGGTGGAACAGCATGCGGAGCTCCTGGTATGAGACGCCTTCGTTACGGGGATCAGGTCAGTGTACGTGCACCAGCGGCTGCTGGAAAACGCTGATCTTACCTTACGCTCGGCGATCGAGCTGGCCGACACGCTGGAGGCTGCTCTGCACAACGCTTACGCTGTCCAGCCACGTGATCTCCCGCCGGTTCCGTGGACGCTGCAGACCCCGCCACCCGGCCAATCGACCTCAGCTGCTGCCACTCGCGAGTCCGTGAACTCCCTCTTCCCACCACCCTCAGAGCCCTCAGACAGTGCCTGGGCTTCTTTTCCTATTACGCCCAATGGGTCCCTCATTATGCAGACAAGGCCCGTCCCCTGATCGAGTCCACCACAATTCCCCTCTCAGCCGAAGCCCGCACGGCCTTCAGCCGCATTAAAGGGGACATTACCAAAGCAACGATGCATGCGGTGGACGAGACCATTCCCTTCCAAGTAGAGAGTGACGCCTCCAACTTCGCGCTGGCTGCTACCCTCAATCAGGCAGGCAGGCCAGTAGCATTCTCCTCTCGTACCCTTCAAGGCCCTGAAATTTGGCACTCCGTTGTGGAGCAAGAAGCCCAGGCCATAGTGGAAGCTATTAGGCACTGGAGGCACTATCTCGCCGGCAAAAGGTTCACTTTGCTGAACAACCAGCGCTCAGTTGCATTCATGTTCAGCAACCAACAGCGGGGCAAAATCAAAAATGATAAAATTTTGAGGTGGAGAATAGAACTCTCCACCTACAACTATGAAATCCTGTACCGGCCTGGAAGGCTCAATGAGCCCCCTGATGCCCTATCCCGGGGAGCGTGTGCCAGCGCGCAGCTCGACCAGCTATACGTCCTCCATGCAGATCTTTGCCACCCGGGGGTCACACGATTTTACCATTTCATGAAAGCCCGGAACCTGCCTTACTCCCTTGAGGACATTAGGACAATGACCAGGGACTGCCAATTCTGCGCTGAGTGCAAACCGCACTTCTACCATCCTGAAAAGGCACAACTTATCAAGGCCACCCGCCCCTTTGAGCGACTGAGTGTTGACTTTAAGGGCCCCCTTCCCTCCACCGACCGCAATGTCTACTTTCTCAATATAATCGACGAGTACTTGCGGTTCCCCTTTGCCATCCCCTGCCCCGACACCACTGCCACGTCCGTCATAAAAGTCCTGCGCCAGCTCTTCACTCTGTTCGAATATCCCTGCTATATCCACAGTGATAGAGGGTCCTCCTTTATGAGTGATGAGCTGCGCTGGTACCTGCTGGCTAGGGGCATTGCTACTAGTAGGACCACGAGTTATAACCCCCGGGGAAATGGACAGGTGGAGAGGGAGAATGCCACAGTGTGGAAAGCCACACTTTTAGCCGTTAAGTCAAAGGGATTGCCGGTCTCTCGCTGGCAGGAGGTCCTCCCCGAGGCACTCCACTCCATCCGCTCCCTGTTATGTACGTCCACCAATGCCACCCCTCATGAGCGCCTCTTTTCTTTTCCCAGGAAGTCTGCCACTGGGACCACCCTACTGGCTTGGCTGACGTCACCAGGGTCAGTGCTGCTCCAGAAACATGCGAGGAGCAATAAATACTCCCTGCTGGTCGAGAGGGTTCACCTACTACATGCGAACCCCCAGTTTGCTTACGTGGTCTTACCTGATGGGCGGGAGGACACGGTCTTCGTCCGCGACCTGGCACCCGCAGGAGCAGCAGACCACTACTCCGAACACTCCCCGGTAACTATGAACCCTGTACCTGAGGTGACACCGCGCACACCAAGCCCTACACAGACTCCTCACGACACTCCCATACCGGGCGCCTCGCACACGCATGAGGGATCACTGACGCCTAATGGGCTGACACCTCAAGTCAGGCTGGAACCAGCACAACCTCCGTCTCCGGTGCAATCACCACCGTCACCTGTGCAATCACCACCGGTGCTACGTAGATCGCAGCGACAGATTTGACCGCCTGATAGACTTAACCTGTAAATATACTTGTAAGAAACTTCGCCCCATGGGGACTCTCTTTTAAAACAAAGGGGGGGTGGTGAATGTGGTGAACTACATATACCTGTCTGGACACGCCCCCCCCCCCCCCCCGACTGCTCCTGTGGCTCCTCCCACAGGCCCCGGTATAAAGGCAATTGGAGGCACTGCTCCTCCCTCAGTCTCCAGGATGTTGTGTGATGCTCTCTTCCAGCTAATAAAAGCCTATCTTGCCTCACGTCTCCGACAGTTATTGATGGTGCATCACTTCCATTTGCCCAAAACACAACAGCCTTTTTTGAGTCCTGCTGAGGGATCTCGTCCGTTGTGCTCTTTTCCATAGATGCTGCATGGCCTGCTGAGTTCCTCCAGCATTTTGAGTGTTTTATTTGGATTTCCAGCATCTGCAGATTTTCTCTTGTTTGTGAGTCTTAGAGCAGGAGAGGACCATAATTCTAGTAACTATCAAGATGAGAGTGGTCAAAATATTACACACCAAGTTCTATCAGGGCCCTTCTTGTGAAATTTGCAATATCTTGAACTTGTCATTCAAGATTGTTTAATGTCATTTCTAGTATAAAGGTATAAAGGAGAACAAAATAATTGTTACTCCAGATCTGATGTGGCACAAAAGAAAAGCACAATAAAATAACACAATAATAAAAAAGTAATACTGCAAATATAAATATGAATGATAGCTTATTTACATGGAATTGTATGTTCATAAAGTTACATTAGGGACAGGAGAGTCTGTACATAAGAAGACTCTGACAGGAAATGATAAATTAATGGTGATGGGGGGGTGGGCTGAGGTGGGTTAGTGACTGGAGGTGTTGATTATCCTTAATCCTTGGGGAAGTAACTATTTCTGAGTCTGAGTCTGGAGGTCCTGGCATGGACTTTTTGTCCCACTCCCATAAAGGAGCTACATCGGCTCCTCCCCGATAGGAGTAGGACAAACAGTCCATGAGCAGGGTGGATGGAATCCTTCATCATATTGCTGACCTGTTGCCGGCACCTTTTGCATATATTGTATATCCTTGATGGTGATTAGGTTGGGGCCAGCATTGCACAGTTTTGATTACCCATTGTCGAGCTTTCCTGTCCGCCGCAGTACAATTTCCATGCCATGCAGTGACGCAGCATGCTAGGATGCTGTCTACTGTGAATCTGTAGAAGGTCATGAGTATTGATATGCGTTGTTCCGCTCAGAAAGTAGAGGCATCGGGGCACTTTCTTGATTGTGCAGGATAATCTCTGCAACCATGAGAAGTGGTGAGAGACGTGCACTCCAGGAGTCTGAAGCTGCTTGCAGTTTCCACTGCCTTGTCTCTGATGTAAAGATTGGTGTGAGTTCTCCTAAGGTTGATAACAATCTCCTTTGTCTTGTTAACCAGAGTTTATTTATCTGCTAACTGTTGCACAAGACAACTTACCAGCAGCTAACAGTGAAAGACAACTGGCTGCACTTCATTCTCTAGTTGGAAGCAGTAAAAAGAAAAATAAGCACAATGTTTTGTAATGATCCCAGGCTTCTCCATGCTATCAGGTGGCATTGTCTGCACATACATTGCTTTGCAAATGCCAATTGGCAGTACCTCCAGATAAACTTTGTCTTTTTGTGTGTTTTCCCCCTAGCCGTTGGTCTGTGGTTTTGTATTGCCATTTGCTCCTGTTTGTTTTTATGCCCCATGTACTCCTGTCCCCCGCTCCTGCTCTACTCCGGCCCCTGTATTACTGAGTACTCCATCTCTCACCTGTTTCTCATTATTACTGTTTTGCTGCCACTTCTGTCTCATTGTGCACCATCTATCATCTGTCTCTCTGTTTATTGCTCGGTGTATTTCAGTCCTGTGCTTTCACCTTTTTGTTGCCAGATTGTGTAAGTGAATTTTCCTGAGCCTTTCCAACATTTGTATCTGTACTCTGTCCGTCTGTCCGTCCGTCCGTCTGAATATCAACTCTGCCTGTTTCCCGATTCTGGTTTTTGGATTTCTCTGGATGCTTTGTCTCTGCCTGAACTTTGACACCAACTTTGTTTGCACCTCGGGGTTTGTTACTCAATTAATATCACGGTGTGACCAGTACTGGGTCTGTGATTGGATCCCCGCTCCAGCGTCCTGACAGCCAACAAAAACTCAGCAGTATATCAAAACAAAGAGAGATTCCATTTTCTTGAAGTCCAGTCGGTATCCAATATTTTGGCAGCAAATCTTGGTGGGGCAGGGTGTTGAGAATATACAAGAACATTAGTTAAAATTAAACTAGCTATGAGGTGCTGTTAACATTACAGCAAACCTCAGTCAAGTGAAGTCCAGATATGGAAAAAATGGTACTCAAGAAGGAAGAAGAAAGATCAGATGCTGAGATCCAATGCAGTTTAACATAATGGGCAACAATGCGAACATTTGTTAACTGTTAATGTGGTTTCACTACCATTTCTTTAGGTAACAGTTAGTCATGTAGTCATGTTCTGGTCGTGGAAAATAATTGCTTTTCCTGATAGGTATACATTGAGATGAACAGTCTAAGAATAGTTAAGTGAAAATTTCCTATGAAGCCATATTATTCAAGCAGACATTTGTATGATATACAGCTTAATAGATATCTTTGCTTGAATTATGTCCATTCTCAGTGGGCAGAACATCAAGAGTGATGCATTTGAAATTATTCCTAGCAGTTGTATGGCAGCTGGACTATGGAAATTTTCATTCCTGGAATAAATTTGTAAAACTCATTGAAGTGTTTTCTGGTTAAGTAAATAATTTTTCAGAAGATACGATAACAAAGTGCATTGGGAGCTAAAGTATGTAGTTTTTTGATTATCTTAATGGCTAAAATAAATTAATCCTTTGAACTAAGGGGATTTGGTTATGCTGTGTTTCTAGATTGTAAGACTACTTATTCTCTAAAAGGTACTCATTTACTGCTGGCTATCTGCTTAGTGTTTACAATTCAATCTAAAATCTGTATATCTTGACATAAATTTATGTACAATACAGTAATTGGTATCTTAGATTATCAGATTATGTGCCTCAAAGTTAAGTAGTATTTATAGAATAACAGCCAAAACTTAATTATATCTAAGAACTACAAGGTATTATTATGGTCAATAGATGTTTTCATTACTGGGTTAATCTTGCCAGCAGACAGCTCTTCTAGATACTTGAATATGGGATCTTCAAGGATATGATTATACTTAGATTAAGATGTAGATCATGGGGATTGATTGCATCTGTAATTGGATTATTGATAAGGCAAATTTTCCATTGGGTACACCCAACCAACAAATTAACTGTAATTTATCTTTGTGCGCAGAGAGTACATTATGTGCGAGTTATTTCTTCCATTTCTAGTGTATAGCAGCGATGGACAATTTTCATTTGTGTGCTTTATATCCTGCTGTGTATTTCACATTTTTGACATAGGAGCCCATTCTGTCCTTTGATTTTATGCCAACTTTCAGAGCAATTCCATCAAACCCATTCTTCTGTTTATTTCTCTGCAATTCCCTGTTACATACCTATCAACTCTCCCTGGCTTTTGTCTAGTACTTATCAACACAGTACATGGGCTATTCTGTTGCAGACTGTTGCAGAAGAGTGGCAGAGGATACCCAAACTGGCCCTCAAATGATGACATCCCATGTATCAAATGCTGTAAGGTGTTGGGTGACCTTTGCCCACATCAAATGTTCACACACTCATCGGGTTTTTCTGACGCCAGGCTTTTCAGGGTTCACTTCAAATCTTGGTTGCTCCACTCTGTCTAGCCATTGAAACCCAGAGGAAAGACTTGCTGTTGCCCCAATCAGCTTTCAGAATGCCCTCCAGAAATGTGATGCAAATTGTGGACCGCGATCTGTGACAATGTCCATTGGGAATCCATAGATTCTGGAGCCCTGACACAGGATAATTTCGGTCATCTCTGCCGCAGGTGGTAGCTTGTCCAAGGCATTGAGCCTGCAGGCCTTTGATAGTTACCCTGATGATGGTCTTCCCCTTGGGTGACAGAAGACCTGTGACAAAGTCCATGGGGATGTGCACCCATGGTCTTTCTAGAACAGGCAGAGGGTGAAAGAGCCCTTGTGGTTGGGTACGGGACTCCCTGTTCTGGGGGCACACCTCACATACCTGCACATATTGCCGAACCTCTTCCAATATTTTGGGTCACTGATACCTTCTGTTGATGGACTTGAGGGTCCTGGCAATCCTTGAGTGAGTAGTCATTCTTGGTGAATGTCGCCATTGGATTATCTGAGGCAGGATGGAACTTGGGATGAAGAGCCGACCCAGAAGACTGTTCTTAGGAATCTCCCCTTGCACTTAGTCCTTGTGAATAAGATTGTTGATTCCCCAACAAATTAGTGCTACCAACTGTGGTGAACTACATATACCTGTCTGGACTGCTCCTGTGGCTCCTCCCACAGACCCCTGCTGACTGCTCCTGTGGCTCCTCCCACAGACCCCTGCTGACTGCTCCTGTGGCTCCTCCCACAGACCCCTGTATAAAGGCGACTGAGGCCTGTTGCCCAGCCTCGTTCCCCAGGATGTAGTGTTGTTCATTCTTCCAGTCAATAAAAGCCGATACCTCGCTTCCTACGTCTCAGCGTGAGTTATTGATGGTGCATCACCAACTTAGCCTGGGGCAAAATGGTGGGTGATTGCTCCTCTTGTTTGGATCCATCAAACTGACAGGACAAAACATCTCGTTTCTGGTTCTTTGACCCCAGTCAATAGGTCAGGACAAAATTAAAGAGGTTAAGGAAAAAAGACCACCTGGCCTGCCTGGAATTCAGTCTCTTGGTCTCCTGAATATGTCAGGTTTTTGGGGTCTGTCCAAATCATAAAAGAGTTCTTGGACCCCTCAAGCCAGTGACGCCATTCTTTCAAAGCCAACTTCACTGCAAGTAGCTCCTGATTCTCAAGGTCATAGTTTCTCTCTGCCAGAGATTACCTGAAGAAGAATGCACACAGATATAATTTACTTTCCAAAGGTGACTGTTGAGACAACACTGTGTTGGAACCAATTCTTTTTAAGTTATATAGCAACGATTTAGATGATGGAACTG